>NW_027210290.1:0-86395 GCF_027789765.1 Dendropsophus ebraccatus | reverse complement strand
GGGAATCTGATGTCAGTTCCTGACGTGGACGGAGATGGCAGCAGGAGAGCAATGTCTCAGACTAGAAAGAATACACCACTTCTTGCTGGACATACAGCAGCTCATAGGTACCACTGGAAGACTTTTTAATAGAAGTAAATTACAAATCTCTGGCACTTTCAGGCACCAGTTGATATGAATTTTTTATTTTTTTTTATTTTGCTGAACTACTGCTTTAAGGTCTAGAATCGAACAAGTTACCAGATGTGATGCTTTCCACCCATGGTGAATGACAGTTCTCTCCATGTCCAGCAGCCAGAGCTACACATAAAGGTAAAACTCTATCTTTCTTTGCTCAGATTTCGACATGCTATAAGAATATCATAAAGATGGTTTTTTGAGTGGTACTGTATACAATACAATATTGTATATAGTACAGTGATGATTATGTTGTCCTGGATCTTTAGTGCAAGGGATGCCTGAATTAGGGCCCCATTCTCATGATGTACGTGTAGTGCAACAGAGGTGTACATCGCAATACCATCATAAGGAATTTCAATGTGCCGATGGTGGGCCCATTTACATTAATAGAACAAACATAGCCTAATAGTGGCTTCATTTGGTTTATTTCCCAAATGTATTGCCAAAAGAGTAGTCCACCTGCCGTGATATGAACATGTCTGGGACTAGTTATAGGGCTAAATAATCTTAAACTGTAATGTTTCATTTAATAGGATATTACCATGGGTCAGGCTGATTGTGATATCAAATAAAGATTCTTCCATAGGAATTATATTTAAATACATTAATACATAAACATCAGAAACATAGATAATTTTGCTGGTTTTCCCCCCCATAACAGGTTGACACAATGTTCCAACCTGTTATGTTATTGCAATAATATTGCATGGAGTTACTTTTATGGAAATTAGCCCTCCACCAGGGGAAAGAAAACTTCTTCTTTAGGGGCTCTATTGTAGCTACCTATAGGTGTGTTAGAGACACGCCTGCATCTCCGCAAGGAATGCTGCTTGGTCATTTTGTAGACTGCTAGGTTGTAAAATTCTGGCAAAATGAATGAAAGTGTGTCATATTTGATTTGGAGAGACTAAAATCCAAATTTTTACCGTAGCTTTAACAATAATGACCACAATAAGGTACACTTTTTTTTTTATGAATCCGTTGTCTTATTATTTTGTGCCAGTAGGGAGGTAAATACCCATAATACCGCCACATCAGTCATGCGGCCTCCTTTCTTTATGTCCACATTATGTCTTTTTCATGAATGCAATACACTTGAAATAATCCTCCAGAAAGGGTTTTCAGATGAGAGTAGGAGGCTCAGGCTTTCAAAGACCAGATCACAGAATCAGAATTCCTCTTCTTTTCTTTTGACTGAAGCTGCCGAATAAAAAAGAAATGGAATTGTGTAAAAGTTAACACACATTTCACTCTGTGACATGTTGAAACCAAGATGTCTGGTTTTCTTTTTTTTTCTTCTCTTTCTTCCAAGTACAAGGACTGATTTTCTTTAATTAGAAATGGTCGCTGGTGCTGGAGCTGACTGGCAGGTATACGGCCTGTGAGCTGATAAGAAGACAAAAAAAAGAATATCTCATAACTGCAAATAATAAATCAAGCATCCGCCTGAAAGAAGCATTATGTAGCTCTAAATTAAAATGTCCACTCTTGTCAACTGCGTGTATTCCCTTGTGCTGTGGATTGCTCAAGAGTGGAGGATACAGACTCGGATGTCTGGCCATTGGGCACATTATAAAGTCAGTCTTGTGTATTTACTTCCTAAATCCCTCATTAATAACTACTGGAATTATGTTTTTTGGATTAACCATATGGGATAGTGGACAGTAATGTCAAACCAATCAAATGAGGGTTGTTTTACATACTGTATATCGGGGACTGGTTTATCATTAATATAAAGTATTTAGACTGCATAAGATTAGAAACAAAGCATGCAAAATTTATCAGCATTGCGCATACTGTGTGATAGATTTGGCACATTGTAATAAATATGTCACACTTGTTTTTCTACTACCTCTTGGTTGGCTTATTTCATTCATTTATTTTGCCTTAAAATTGATACCGTTGATATATCTGGCATATTTTAGAGAGCTTCTTAGCCATGCCCGTTTTCTAGAGCCTTTAAAAAAAACGTCTAATGGACCCTGTTGTATAGCCTCCTGTTTGCTGCCTAGCTGTTGCTTACATTTAGAGGCAAACAGAAAAAAAACCTTGGTATTACACACCTTCTAGACTGGCCGTGATATACCCTAATGTGTTTTCTCTGTGTTGGAGGTGCAGTAAAGATACTGGCACGATGATGCATATTTTTTGGTCATGGCCTCATCTAGCTTCATATTGGTCCATGATTGTAGACCTGATCAGGTGTAGCCTTCAATATCCAATAGAATGCACACAGTAACTAGTTCTCCTCACCATCATTGACAAAGGCTGATCGTGCGTTTTGGTTCTGACCAAAATCATTGACCGCTGACTGGGCATCACTATGCATAATTTTAATGTGCGGCGACAGCAGATGACTGTAAAGAAAATGATAAAGTTCATACATTTCCTATTCATGCTCCCTGGTGTCTTCCTGTCTTCTCCCCACAGCCGCTGGTGCAACTTCAGTGTTGAGGAACTGTCTGAGGTGACAAGCCACTCAGCCAAATCACTGGCCGGGATAGGACCACGGAAGCCAGTGTTTGGCTGACTGACCTATTACTTCGGAGACTGGCTCTGCAGTTGTACCAGCGGTTGCAGGGAGAAGACAGTAAGACACTTTGGAGCGTGAACGGGTAATGTATGAACTTTATTATTACACTTTTAAAGCAAGGGCTACATGGACATCATTAACAATCTCCATGCAGTCCCTTGCTGCACGATAATTGAGCCGTGTAATAGGCTCAGTAAACGAGCGCTGATCTAGCAGATGGGTGCTCATTTACCATAGTGATCAGGCTGTCTAGTACAGCACATGACAGCACTAAGCAACCAAACAAGCTTTATTTTATTTATTTATTTTGCATCTGTGGTTATTGACTGTGCTTCTGTACCAAGCATGTAGCACTAAAGAGTCAGTTGTATTATTGTGACAGAGACGTCCTTAAGAAAAGGAAATGCACAGTAAATGAAGAGAATTAAAATCATAACTAATACCTTTTGGTTCCTTGCTAGTTTCATTTACTGGTCATTCCTATGGTTATTTATATCTATAGCATTGTATACTAGTTTTCTTGTACTTTCATATTATGTCCTATGACATCAATACTTGCAAGTTTCTCAAACAACAGAGGCATTATACCCATAACCATCATTTAGATTGCAACTCATACATTTTCACATTCACTTAGCATAGGGGCTTGTGAATACTTGTTCATTCCTGCTTTAAATATACATGTGTGGTGCTATCTGGAGCATGAAATGTATCCCAAGATGATTACACTCTGCTAGCCATATAGGAGGCAAGATTCCTTCCACATAGAACTGCTTTAGTGGGGTTTTTTTTTTAGCTGGCATTGTATTTGTTTCTGATGTGTATTGAGATTCCATTTTAGTAACTTAACTCTTGCTATGGTTGCAGGTTATAGCTCCCAGGTTTCTTTCTTTATATTGTTTTTTTTTCCTATTAGCTATAAAGACTTCTGTAAGGCCAAGTTCACATCACATTTGTGATCTACGTTTAGCCTGTACCCTGAAAAATACATGTTCACTTGGGTCCATTAGCTGGAAAATGGTCAGCTATGGAATAGTGTAGTAGACTAGGTTATTTCATCCCAGTATACATTAAACTTGTACATTATTTACAATGGGACCCTATGTGTGATGGATGCCTCGGTCAGAGGCATGTGTTATATGTATACCTCACAAGCTTTTCATGACATAGCTGTTAAATCGATGCAATTATAGCCTGTGAGTAAAAGATCAATTAAACAGATGCCTTAATGTGGTATTGATCACCTATAGCTTATTATAGTATAAGTTTATGATATGTTATGAAAAAACCCACAAGGTATCTGTTAAATGGGTCCCATGTTAGTCTGTATTGGCGTCATCCATCTAAGCATACATTGGTAGCTTCTCTTGGCTTATCGAAGGAGAAGAATGGGATACAAATCTAGCCTTATAACTGTATGAAGAGTAAGTAAGAGTTAGGAGACTTGTGATCAATGGTTTTATAGCTGTGGATGTGTGTTCAGTATAAATTGATGTAACTCATAGTACATTGGTGTGTGGGCTTGAATATTGGCTGGAGTGAACACTGCACTGTGGTAGCATCAATGTCAGTGTTTGTATCTAGATGCATAAATACGAGTCTCCACCAGGATACATTGCATCCGACAAGATAAATTATTAGCATCCACCTTTTGCATAATGCCAATGTCATGGTTCTCCCAGTTTGTGTCCTATGCTCTGTATAGCTATCCCTTCTCCTCTTACAATATTTGTTGTAATATTTGCTTTATGACAAAACTGAATTTGAGCAGTTAGTGGCGCCCCCTTTTTGTTCTTGGCTTTGTAAGAATATGGGGTATATTTGTTGTTCTTGACGGCTAAAACATTCATTTACTACTTTTCTTTTGCTTGTTGAAAAAATATATTGGTTAATCTCTTTCACTGGTTGTGGCCACATGAACAAATTGATAAAGAATCTCCTATTAACTTGCCCCATGATACCATTAATAGAGTGGCTGCACAAGCCATGTGATTGGTAATAGCAGTGATGGGTCTGAACACCACTATAGAAATGATTGATTCTCATGTGCACTAGCTGCTTTGTTGGGCTACACAATGATGCAGGTCAATTACCTGATATAATTGTAGCTTGGTGATGTATATCTTCCAGTGTCAGTGCCTGTCAGTCTTCTAGAATGTATTTTCTGTGTGCCACCTTTCCCATTCAAGAAAGACATTAGGCATTACCATAACATATAGTGATACCTGACTATGCAGTGCTGTTTACTTGTCAGGCGGAATTCCCCCCTTGACAGCTTGTGTCAGTACATGAGACTCTCTGAAAAAAAAACTAAAATGCTATTAAATGTGGAGTTATAAGTGTGAGGACAGGAAGGGACAGGTCTAATGGTTTGTATTCACCCATCATAAAGAAATTACAACCGTTTTGTTCAGACATTAGACATTTAATGATTTATAGATTATGTGCTTTTGTGTCTCTTCTCACTTTATCTTCTCCTTGATTTCTATCAATATCATTCTACGCAAGAAGTCACAAATATAGAACACATTGAAAACGAATGGCTTTGTAAATAATTTAGTTTTACATTCGGCAAATTGATAAGAAACAGTGCTTTGCAAATAGTGCTTTGCTCTCTGTAATTAATTTGGATTACATTGCCAGAATATTAGTTCATTGTGAATTTTAATTCTTCTGATCCTCCCATTTATAGGCTGTATGCTAACCATTGGCACACGATTAAAATGTGTGTAAATAATGCTTTAAACTCTAAAATAAAACAACCAAATATTAAAACGTTTACATTCTTAAAGGGGCCATCCACCCAAAGTATGTAAAAAATCTGAGCAGGTTTGTTTTTTTCCCTTTAAAAGCCTTTATCTTCTCTAGGAGATGACAGCAATTCTCTCCCTATTTGCTCAGTATTATTCCTTACACAAAATGATCTCACTTACATGAAAGTTATTAGTGCAAATTGGTTTCAGATATGATTAAAATGTTAATGTACAATCAGCATTGCAATCTGATAAGATATATATATATATATATATATATATATATATATATATATATATATATATATATATATATATATATATATATAATCTTATTTCCCTATATCATCCTGTGCAGGCTTACTCACTATCTGGACTGTGTCCATCTATTCACTTCTCATAAATCAGATGCACAGACCTGGGTGTGTTCCAGCCCAGATTTCATTATCTGTTTCACTTCAGTTTCTAAATCTATCAGGGTTCATGTCAGGAGCACGGGTGAGATTGGCATCAGATGTTTCCTAGACCTTGGTGTCTCCTTGAGCAGATAGAACACAGAGCTTCTCCACAAATCTCGACCTTTCCACTGTTTGGTTTGATTTGCTCCTTTGTTCTGACAAACAGTATGATGATAATTACTCTTCCCACACAGCTCTCTAATAAAAGAAACAGAATGGAGTGAATGAAGGTCCTGGTGTCTTTAAAGGGATCTTCCTCCATTTTCTTTGCATTTGCAATGCTTTTTTATGCTACATTACAGTTTGACTGACTGAAGGCTTAATTTCAGGTATATACAGGTGTACACATAGAAAATTCTTATAAATCCTAAATACCTTGGTAAGGTAACATAGTATTATAATAGTACAAATGTCTGTGAAATTTCAGCTGTACACTACGCAGTCAGATATTACTAGTTTTTCTAGTTTAGAAAGCGTTATAGGCACTTGTGGCATAAATAGGCTGAGATGTGCCTTGAAAATAGATCCAACAACTACAGTATGGGAAAGTCATCTATGGAACTAAGGCTTCCCATACGATTTAGTTAAAGGGGTTATCCAGTGGTACGAAAACATGACTACTTTCTTCCAGAGACAGCACTGCTCTTGACTCCAGTTTGGGTGGTTTTTTTAATTCTGTTCCATTGAAATGATTGGATCTTAATTGCAAACCACACCTAAACTGGAGACAAGGGTGGGGCTGTCTCTGGAACAAAGTGGCCATGTTTTTGTAGCGTTGGATAACCCCTTTAAGATGGTATCTGTAAGCTGCAACAGACATCCCAAACTTCTGACACTGTTCTATAGCTGTTAGGTCAAGAAAACACATGGTGCCTTCTATATACTGTATATGTTTGTGCTTCCAGAACATGAAAAAATGTTTTCATTCTCTTGCGCCATGTGTCAAAGACACTTTCCCAAGCTCCTGAAGTCGTGAGGGCTGAAATGCCTCCTCACTCCCCCTCCCATCCCTGTACCTGCTTAACTGACAGTCAAGACTCAGTTTTGAGCACCAAGCCCTGTTTTCTTCCTGTTCTAACGATATGCAAACATATCGTGTGTGTGCAGGTATGACAAGTCACTTCCATGAGCGGAGAGCAGCGGAGGAGCGTGCGCATTCTCATTCACTCACAGCGGGACACTGAGCACGGTGGGATTCCTCCGTATTTGCTCAGTGTGAACATACCCTTAGGCTACGTTCACACGTAGCAAAACTAGTGGAATGCCATTAGCCTCCTTCTCATAATGGTAGTCTTTGGGAGGCGCACGCTGCTGCTCTCCGCGCGCTGAAGAATGAACATAGCCTCCCTCTCATAATGGGAGTCTAACGGCATTCCACAGCGGACAATTCCGCTAGTTTTGCTATGTGTGAACGGGGCCTTAGGGAGCCAACATGGTTTTTGTCATGTCAGAGATCTTTTGTCATACCAAGATATAAAGCTGACCATACACATAGAAAAATTAAAGCCAACAGTAGCCAAAAAAACCCTTAAGGCCCTATTCCACCAACAGATCTGACGACAGATTATCTGCCAAAGATTTGAAGCCAAACCCAGGAACGGACTATAAACAGAGATCAGGTCATAAAGGAAAGACTGGATTTCTCCTCTTTTCAAATCCACTCCTGGGTTTGGCTTAAAATCTTTGGCAGATAATCTGTCGTCAGATCTGTTGGTGGAATAGGACCTTTACAGAGGTTTGTAACTGATTTTTAGTCACGGGTATTTGCAACAAATCTCACGTGTGAATTCAACCTTTCACTGAAACTGATCCATAGAAAGCTTGCTCATATAATCAGGGAGGCTCTAGTCATGAAAGGGCAGTTGTGCCTAATAAGGTGGCGATTTTTTTTTATGTATAACATTTTATAAGAAAAATTATTCTCTGTATATTCCCTGTTTACTTGTTTTTTAACATTATTTGGTTTGGTTTTTGTCTGTTCTACAGATAAATTTTGGTATTGTCGTCTATCACCCAATCATAAAGTATTACACTATGGAGACTTAGAGGAGAGTCCTCAAGGAGAGGTTCCCCATGACAATTTGCAGGACAAATGTAAGTAATCTATTTTCATTGTTACAAAACCTATGTGTTTATAATTTATGTTTAACTATACTGGTTATGCAGCCAGCTGTACTAAAACTGATGATGTAGTTTAGTCCTTAAAGGGTATTACAGATTCATCACCCCTTTAAGTTCAAGTTATCAAGGATTATAAAAAAACGCAACTACCTTCTTGTAACAACACCTGTCCTCAGGTTATATGTGGTTTTATAATTCAGCTCCATTCACTTCAAAGGAAGAGTGCTGCAAAACCAAACCCAAAACTGAGAGCCAGAGTGGCAATGTTTCTGGAAGAAAGTGGCCATATTTTTTTTATACCCCTTTAATTGTTACCATGCTCCTTCTTTACTGCAATAGACACTGCTGAGAGGTAACAATAAAACAAGTGACAGATGAAGTGAATATTATTGATTACTGTGCCACAATGCACCTGTCAGGGTTGGGATATATTGAGCAGCATTAAACAGATACCAGACCTAGAAGTTATTGTTTTGAAAGCTGGAAAACACTAACAAAGGCCAAATTGTGCTGGTGAGACAACTTGGTCAAAGCATCTGCAAAACGGCTAGTCCAGTGGGGTGTTCATGAAAGTGTGCAATAGTTAATATCTACCAAAATTAGTCCAAACAACAGTCTGTGAGATAGCAGCAAGGTCATGTGTGATACAGGCTTATAGATGTGTGTGTAATTCATGAGACTTAAAGAACCTGCTGCTATTCTCTTGTTAGATACCTCAGGACATCTTCAGAGGTCTTGTGGTGGTTATTCCATAATGGACCAGAGCTGTTTTGGTGTCGGAGATGGTTTATTGGTTTTATGGCCAGGGCTGTATTTGCCACTAGGTGCCCAGAGGTTTTTGCCTAGAGAGGCAGGGTTGAGGATGGGTAACCAATGTTCCCATTAAGCTGGAGCCACTGCTAAGTGGAATGGCAAGAGAGCTGGGCAATGTTAAAACAAAGCTGGGCAAACACAGGAACGCTGGTACCTTAGTCTAAAAGATAATGTGGCATAGCAAAATTAAATCTAGTGGAACACATTCACATGGACATCTGTTGCAGGTTTAATGCAATATTTAGAAGTGTAGTGATATTGGTTTACAAAGCATCATCCAGTGACTCAAAGGGGGCTTAATTTTCCTTTAATTTCCTTAATTTTTGTATATGCATTAGGCTGGCACCACCTCTATGTCCTTCCTCCCCACCCTCCTCATTATTAGGAATGATCCAGGAACATTTACTGCTGTTTGAGCTTTGCACAGGTGTATTAACAATCCAGCCCATGTTCATTATGCACACGGAAGGGGAATAGGAAGCAATCCGCCTGGAGTATTCCTAATGATGAGGAGGGTGGGTAGGAAGGACAGAGAGGGTGTGCCAGCCTAATGCATATACAAATGTAAGCCCCCGGCCGTTAGACACAGCGCTGCCAGATTAAAAGTTGTTTTTATCACTATAACTGCATCCCCTGCCGAACGGACCCCAGGACAGATCTTGGATTAAAAGCAGCTATCTGAAGTGGTTTGGGGGGTCAGATTGTGGGTAGGGAGTCGCTTTATAAGCTGCGTGGCTGCCTGCCGCACAGCTGAAGGGGAACACTGGGGGTAACACTTGTGAGGAAGTGGAGAATAAACGTCCCTACTTTGCTTGAATCCTTAATTACCAGCGAACTTTTAGCCACATGCTGATCATGATGTTGATTTGTGATTGATCTCACCACTTTCTGTGTATGGGGATGAGATCCACAGTAATTCTGCAACTGTAAATCTGCATGTAGAGTAGTTTGTGTTGTGTTTCGGTCACAATGTTGATGTATGTGGAATGGGGTTCATTTTGGCCAAGTCCCCAAGGCAGCAGGAGCTGTAAATATGATGCTGCTTATACAGTATAAGGCTGCGTTCACACTATGTATATTTCAGTCAGTATATGTATATTTCAGTCAGTATTGCAACCAAAACCAGGAGTGGATTAAAAACACAGAAAGGATCTGTTCACACAATGTTGAAATTGAGTGGATGGCCGCCATTTAATGACAAATATTTGCTGTTATTTTAAAACAATGGCTGTTATATTTAAATAATGCCAGTTATTTACTGTTATATGGCGGCCATCCACTCAATTTCAACATTGTGTGGACAGATCCTTTCTGTGTTTTTAATCCACTCCTGGTTTTTGTTGCAATACTGACTGAAATATACTGACTGAAATATACGTAGTGTGAACGCAGCCTAAGTCATCAATGCTCTCTGTAGCTACATAAGCAATTTGATGCCACGGTAATATACAGCTCATAGCAAGTCTTTTTAGTTGCTCTGACAGCAAGAATACCAGCTAAACATGATTGCATGATGGAACAAGGGTATAGTGCTAGAAAGAAAACGGAGGAGGTGTTTTGATCCATTTTGGTACATTGTATTACTATGTTGGCAATATATCGAGATGTGCCGTATGTTTCTGACGTCACAAATCCACCTGTAATTGTAGTGATTACTGGTTATATAACTATCAATGTGATACGTACTTCATTGTAATTCTTAAGTATCTATGTACTGTATGTGGAAAAAGCAGGATGTCAGTGCCTCACAGCATAGGCCATAGCATAGGCCTACTTGCTTCAGTAAGCTTTAGCAGTATTTCTGAATACTCTTGGAAGCTGAAATTACCTTTACCAAACCAGCACAATTATGTACATCCTGGGAAAAAGGGAGAGAGCTGCAGTGACTACAAATGTGCATGTAATATATCCTCACCTAATGGATTGTTGTCGCTATTTTCTGCAACAGTGCCTCTATTTAATTGTTCCTGCGAAATTTCATTGGTGCCTGCCAAAATAAATAAATATAGGAGAGAGCTTTAATGTGTTGATGAAAGGTGACGTTACCGGTTTTCTAAGAAATAGTTGAAAGGAGGAACGGCCAGTGTGAAAGCTTTGCCTTTCTTGTAGTATCAGTGTATTATTTACTCATAGAGCGGGTAAAATACATTTTCCTTGACTACAGAACTGAAGTCATGAGTAACATGATATTTTTTTTGGATGCTACCAGGTCAGATGCATTTATTTTTCATTATATATCAATTTTATGGGCATTAAACTATGCAATAAAACTGCAGTATCTACAGTATGGGTTCATTTGGCTGAAATACAACTGTATTCTTAAAGAGGATGTAGGAAGAGGATGTAAAGAGGATGGAGGAATCCCCCGCCCCTGTATGATGCGGCTCCATTCATTCTAATGAAGCCGCGTCATAGAGGGGAGGGAATTCCTCCCACTGGGGTGGGATGGGCCAGCCCGCCTCCTGTGCTTCAGCTCCGGCCCAGGACCCATGGATAGAACTGTCGTACACGGGATCCGGGGCTCGGTTCAAAAAACGGACTGCGGCACCGGCTTCCCTGTGCCTGTACCTGATAGTACATCCTCTTTAAGACCTGTTGTACTGTAGCGGCACCTCAGAACATAGTAGCAGTATTGACATTGATAAAAGATTTTATGCCTATCTGGGATAGACATCTAAAACATATGATCTAAGGAAAGAAAATAAATAAAAGTAGACTGGATGGACCTTGTGGTTTTTAAGAAAATAAGTGCCCCTGTATACTAAATAATGAGAATTAGTTTCCTTATTGTACAAACACTTTGGAATTAAAGGACGACTCCAACTTTTTTTTCTCCTTAATTAACACACATTACAAAGTTATATAACTTTATAATGTGTGTTAATTAGCTTTCTGGCTCTGTTTTACACAGCTCAAGAACCATGCAGCAAGGACTACACGGACATAGTACATAGTATAGAAAATAATAAAGCAATACTTTACCTCCCAACACTCCCCATTGTCAGTCCAGCTTCTCCATACTTTCACACAACGTATAATTTCATTAAACAATGGCCATAGTTGCAGTTTTGCAACCACAGCTGTTATTTAATGAAATTGTAGGTTGCTTTAAAAGGTTACTCCAGCGGGGGGGCTATTTTGGGATCTGGCCAGGGATGAGGTGGCTAAGAGAAAAGATGTGCACTCACCTCCCCGGATCCAGCGGCGGGTCCCGTATCGCGGCGCTCCGGTCCCCGGTTCCCGGCTGCTTCCTGGTGTCTGACGCGGGTTCGAGACGTGACGTCTCAAGTCCGCTCAGCTAGTCAGTGACAGAGACGGGATCCGTTTCAAGTCTGCTCAGATCCCACCTCTGTCACTGACTGGCTAAGCGGACTTGAGACGTCACTTCTCGAGCCCGCATCAGACACCAGGAAGCGGACGGGAACGGGGACCGGAGCACCGCGATACGGTACCCGCTGCTGGATCCGGGAAGGTGAGCGGACGTCTTTTCTCTCAGCCACCTTCTCCCTGGCCAGGTCCCAAAATAGCCCCTGCGCTGGAGTACCCTTTAATTACTATGGAATCCCGGCTGGAGTGTATACACTCCACCCAAGATTCCTTGCAGCCGCGTTGAAAACTGACAGTTTTGTGCGTCTACTATTCATTGAATAGAGGCCGCACAGGACTGACAGAGCAGACGATGTAAAGTGCAGCTCCGGCTGCACTTTACATTGTCAACTATGGTTAATTGGAATGCAGACACACTCGTATGTGCCCACATCCCAATTAAAAACAAAGTTCACTTACACCGGCTGTTCTGTAACACGGCTGTGTCACAGAATGACCGATGTCATAAGGTGTGTGAACCCGGCCTATAACTGTATTATTTTCTATACACTTTCATCGGCCACCAATCTCACACCTCCTATTACATAAAACGATGCGCAGTCAGCAGCCAATGATTTTTTAACTTTATTACACGGGTGATATCTGCACGATTCTGCTTGCCAGCAGCTGTCAGGTTTTAGAACTGGCATAAATCCCTCTAACCATTGTTTTTTTACAATTGCCCGTGTGCAAATGGTGTAGTGTATTAAGAAACTCTGATAAAATGGGAATGATGCAGCTAGAGATTGCTGGTTTTCGCTGTTCTTTATCTTATGCACGATGCATTATTCATTTTGGTACAATAACATGTAAAAAGACTCACTGTAGTGTATAATCTATTTTTATTATTCTGCATATAATCTCTCTCCAGTTAAAACATGTCGGGGCTTATGAGGATAAAAATAAAAGATTTTCAATGGATTTCCAGCCTAATGTAATTACTGCTGGGAGCTTGGCATCTGCTGTAAACATAAATGCAGGTCCTTGTGCATGTAAAATTAATCTGACTGTTTTTGTTGATTGAAACTATAGTGCATTGAATCTCAAATCGCAGAAATAAATAATGGAAAAATATCGAATATTATGCGATATCCCCTGCGGCCATACAAATCATTGTCATTGTTCTTTAGGATTAATAGTTCTGAAAGAGGCTTATCGGCAATTAGTTCACAATAACAAATAATATAAGGATTTCTAGAACCCCTGCCGTAGAGTATTTGGAAGTTACTCCTATAAAATGTACAAAATGTCACTCCACGATTGTCACAAGTCTCACAGGATGGTAAAATCCTAATGTGTGTGCATTGTATGTGCTTTGGAGCAGATTATGGGTTGGTTAATGTGTCATCTAAAGGTCATACATTTCTGCTCTCGGCCTTGCCCATCGTGCTTGGTTGTAAGAGTTGTAGTGATAAAAATATCTGTATTTGTCAAAAATCAATCATCCGGTTTTCACACTCCCAGGACAATGTTAAGCTATGACTGGGAATGTTTGAAATGTTTGGTACATTGCTGTTATCATTTACGGAACATCTGTCAGGTAGAAAAGATGTGCTTACATGGCTACATAGCTGCTGTATGTAAACAGTGAGACTATCCATACCTTTATTGTGGTTGTCTGAGGCTGCAATCCCCTCACAAGATGTTCCTCATTACCGCTCCTTATTGTACTGAAGGCCGCTGGCCACGCCTCTATGACACATTACAGCTGTAATAAAAACCATCTCTTTAGGTGATTGCAGCATTAGACAACTACAATAACAGATAATGACAATAGTTTCACTGCTTGCATAGCTATGTAACCATATAAGCAGTTTGGGACATCTTTCTTATGCAGACTTTGCCATCTTCCTTTGTCACCTACAGAACAGCAATGTTCAGCTTGTTGCCATTTGGTATAAATCAAAAAAAAAATCGTAAAAGGTATTACTTTGGTGCAATGCATTGTGGGAAATGTATTTTTCTACTTGATAGTAAAGCAATAAAAAAATAAAAAATAAAAAAAGCACTGTGTCTGATATTTTCAGGCCTGAGTATATCTCACAGTGCACAGTCTGTTTCACAAACAGCCCGTGCCCACTTGCCCTATTAAAGCATATAGACCTTATAGGCGGGGTCTGCCATTTGGAAAACCACCTGTTAGCCAGAATACAGACCCTCTCATTGAGAGCAGCACCTTTTTAGCAGACTCGACATGTTGTTCAACTAAAAGGCCACCCTATAATACTACATTTCCCTCAGTGGGGAAATTGTGTGGCTGGCTGCGGATTTGCCTGAAAAATGAGTGGCTTGCCATGAGTGGGCCCACAAAGATCAGCTTCTCATCATGATGCCTGCATGTCTAATAGGTGTTCTCTGGTGAGACGACCCCCTTCATGCTAAATGTGGCTTTGTAAGCAAATCTAAAATGAAAATGAATTCTAATGTAACTTCTTTAATAAAAGCGCGAGTAAAATATCTATAAATTCTTCTTATGACTTAAGCAGACGTAGATTCGGCAGTGTTCAATGAAAGCATTTCAAGCTGTGTAAATTGTTCCCTAAAGTATTTTCTCAGCTTCCTAACAGCATTATAAGGGCTCAGCTGTAAGTTGGGTTTTGACTGTCTAAAGTGGCATCTCCCTGTGCAGCATTATACGTATTCATGTTAAGTTAAGTTTTCTTGTCTCCATATAGTGCCTGTAGCAGACATTAAAGCAATATTGACTGGTAAGGACTGTCCTCACATGAAGGAGAAAGGCGCCCTCAAGCAGAATAAGGTGAGATGTCTGGAAAGTATATCATTGTAATATTCAGTAAAGTGCGCTTCTCCTGCCTCCTTCTAGTGATTCATCATAGCTCCTTGTGTCTTCCCGGTGGCACAATTTATGTCACTTTGTTAGGCTAGTCTATAATTAACAGATGACATGTATAGTTGCCTTGAAGCTTTCATAGTCAGATAATTATACTGTGAGCATCTGAAGTGTCAGGATCCATAGTGCTAATGGAAAAAGTGCTGCTTCATAGCCAATCACTTTTTATATTAAAAAATGAACAAATCCAAGAAAAAATGAAATAGGTTTACATTTGCAACAACGGCCCTGATTAATTCAAAAGATACTTTCCATTGATAATAATTGGAATCACACTGACATCATAGTTTTGTGCGGCCACTATTCATTAAATAGCGGCCACACAACCCTGATGGAGATTGCAGCTTCGGCTGCATTTTCATTGTGTGCAATATTAAATTTGGGATGCGCCCGCATACCAATTCAATAGAAATAAAGTTTATCCATCTGGTAGTGCAGTACCGACCAAGATAAGCTTTGCTGACACCGGTCGTTCTGTGACATGGCCGGGTCACAGAACAGATGGTGTCATACGTTGTGTGAACGTAGCCTTAAACTGTAAAATAATCAGGTATGGTTTTTTTACCTAGTTATCGAGACTGGTCGTAGACTGTCTCTTTTTGGTTTGAATACCCAGCAATCATTCCATAGACAAGCCTTTGTTCATCGGATTATTAAATCTTTTATCACCTTAAAAAAATCCTTGTTTATTAGTCACACATCTCCACATGCAATAGGGGATACATAGCTGACAAATGATGGAAGTAAAGGGCCAAACAAATGGTCCAGCAATTTGCTGTGCAGCCTTGCCACACGATTGTCGAGCCATGTAAAAGGCTCTTTAAACAAGCACAAAGATTGGCCTGTCTAAAAGGGCTATGCTTATACAGTGTAGTTTGATGGATCAACAAGATCTGTGAGAGACAGTTGATTCTGGTATTCAGGACCTCCTCCAGTATGTCACTCTACAGCACTAATATTTTGGTGGGGGAGTACAGTTAATAGGTTACTGAGGCCCATGAGGATTCATCATGGGCCTCATCCTCAGTCTTCATTTGTATCTAGATATGGAATAGCTATCATAGCTCTACTTTAAACCCATGTCTGTCTTTCAATTTGGGGATATTTTGAGTTTTAATTAAAAGATACATTGAAGGATGTAAATTTCTCTGCAGGGGGCGGTGCATTGCTGATAAATGCAACAATTAAAGGGGTTTTCCACTCAAACATAACTTTTCATATATTGCTTCCCATAGTGAGACTAACAATTCATTTCATGCTTGATATTATCTTGCCAGTCTCCTTATCCCAGTTCTGAACTGCTGCTTTCTGCTGAAGAGACAAAAACTCTGTGTGAGAGCTTTTCTTTCCATCCCCTCCTCTTCCTCCCTCCCTTCCAACAAGGCTTATGTAAACAAGTCCCTATCTGCAACTTTGTAGCAACTTTGTAATGTGAGAGGATTAGTCACAGTGAAATCATCACAACTTGACCTCAGATTAACCCTCCCAGCATTACAAAGTTGCACATACAGCCTACCAGGGACTTGTTTACATTAGCCTCCTTGGAAAGGAGGGGGGAGATGGAGACTGAGAAAAAAGCTAATACACACTTTTTGTTGTGTCTTCAGCAGAAAACAGCAGCTCAGAACTGGGGTAAGGAGACTGAATAACAAGTATGGAATGAATTTCTAGTCTCACTATGGACAGCAACATATGAAAAGTTATGTTTGAGTGGACCACTGTATTAACACCAATGTCTGGGCTTTGAGTGGTTTCTTCTCATATATACATATATTATTCTTTCTATAGGAGGTGCTTGAGTTGGCATTTTCTATCATGTATGATTCCAACTGCCAGTTAAATTTCATTGCTCCTGATAAACATGAGGTAAGTGAATAAAAAAAATTACAAAATCCCATGCCAGCCTACCTAACGTACTTCATACACCAGGAGATTTCAACTGGTTAAATAAACTTTCCTTTACCGTTCATTGATAAGCGCTGCGGAACCGTTTGGCGCGATACAAATAAATATTAGTAGTAGTAATAGCAGTATTAGTATGCTGTATAAATAAAAAGTAGATTTTGTACATTTTAAAACTTTAGAATTTTATCAATGGCTTTAGCTTTATAGAATTCTTCTTTGTACTTTTTTGCCAAGAGGTTATATAATGTATTCACTACACTGTCAGTAAAGTGCTTTATCACAGTCCCCTGTGATTACACAGCTTCAGTGCATGACCCCTCATTCAAGGCACTTCCATAATGCATCTCCCTCGGGTACCGGGCTCTAAAATGATGCCTTCCTTATCTAGGGTACAAAGATAATCAGCGCCATTGTTATGTTTCCAAATGGAAATCAGCCAGCAATTATCATTTAGGGCACGCATAGGAGCAGATGTGCTAAATGCAGGTGACTCTGGGGGCTGATATCAGTGGCAATACTAAGACTGTCATATTACTGCTTGAAATTGTACATTTACAACAGCCAAGAGATTGCAGTTCGCATTTACTAGAGGTCACACTTGAGGGCAAATGGTCCTAACAGAATAGTTTGACATGTCGCCTTGTAGCTCTAAAGTAATATACTATGTATCATTTTAGTTAGAAATTTTTCAGGCAAAGCATAAAATTGAACACATATAGTACCAGCAAGTGAGAAGCTTTTAATAGCGGGACGTGCAGCCATGTTAGTTTTCACTTTGTAAATTCACAGTGACTTATGGTAAACTAGACGGTATAATCATGTATAAGCTGACTTTATTTACTACAGTAGGTCTGTTAGTTTTGCATTGTTTTAGTCGAGCAGAGTTATGGGATATATGTTATCCATTAGAGAATTGATCTCCAACCTTTGGCTTCTAACTGCCTATAACTGACTGTTGGGATATGCTTGACGTGTATGTGACAGCTGAAGAGCCACTAGTTGGAAAGCATCACATTAAAGATTGGATGATTGCACTGTATGTATTGCCATAACTCATCCATTATATCTTTTCTTCCTCTGCAGTATTGTATTTGGACAGATGGACTTAATGCATTACTTGGAAAAGACATGGTCAGTGACCAAACCCGAAATGACATGGACACATTGCTTAGCATGGAAATAAAACTCCGCCTTCTAGACCTGGAAAATATACAAATTCCTGATGTACCACCTCCTATTCCAAAGGAACCTAGCAACTACGATTTTGTGTATGACTGCAACTGAGAATAACACTTCGGAACTCCTATTTCAACTGGAATTACTGAAACTGGATACTGAAATGAGACTTGAGACATTCCCTGACTTAACTAAAGTCTTTCCAAATCTGAGGCCACTTTAGTTGGCCAACACACCTGGCACAATATTCGAGTTACACATTATAAAAGTCTAATGGCATGAAAAATCTTAAAACAACATGCCCATCTTTCTAATGCTTTAAATGACACAATGACTATGACTCCACCTGAAATGCGTGGTGCCCTTAGCTTTATGTCCTGGAGCTATAGAATGAACAGACATTATTGTCCATACGGTTTCTGACTCTGATGAGACATGCAGTAGGCACAGAAAAAGGCTACTGATGGTCTGTAAACTGCTTATTAGCATTGCATTTTCTTCTTTTTTCTTTCCTAACCCTCTCACTAGTTAAGTAGATATCTAGTTGGATTAGAAGTAGTCAAATGACTAGCTTGGTGTTGAATAGTGCAGTCACTGTGTCACCGACAGACTCTATTTCTCTTTTTAGAAAGCGATGACTACACATTAGAGATGACTAAGATATTCTTCTGCCATGTATTTATAAAATTGCAGACTTGTGCCCTGAAGTAGGCAGTTGAGTTTGCAAGCAATGCACACTGTAATGACATATCATACAGTATGACAAAGAATCAATGCATTTATTTGTAAGAGACCAGACAGCGGCTTCGTCTGCTGGTCACTACAGTTAGGTAGTCTGTAGGTGGCAATATCCATGTTCTATCAGTAGATAGCCCCATCAATAAGACTTGTTTAGCACATCCTATGCGCAGAAGGTTCGTATGGTTTCTAGCTCTGGGATCGTAAGTGTTATATCGGGGTATAATAGGCTTTGATTTCAGGAAAATATCTTGCAGTTTGTTTCATTCTAATTTAATAAAATCAACTAACAGTATACATTATAGTGAAGATCACTGTGACTTTTTCTAACACACCTCACATATCACCGTCAAGACCTTTAACAGGACTTAGGCTGAGTTCATATGTATGTTTTCTGTGCAGAAGTGATGATTTTTAAGAGATTATTTTACAATTCGAGTTAGAAAAAGGTGTTTTTCTGACTAACAGTGCTGCTCTTGGAGTGAATCTGGTAGTGCAGCTAAGCTCCAATGCTTCATGTTAATACAATACCAGACTCAGTTTATAGACAATAGTGGCGCTGTTGCCAGCAGCAAAAATTCAACCTTTTAAAAAATAAAAATATTTTTTTTTATATAACCCTTAAAGCATAAAGTTGGATTGTTATATGGCCCATGAAATGTTCAGCAAAGAATACGACTCGTTGCTTTAAATTATCATATCACCTATGCTTTTCTATGTTTCCAAGGTTCACCTGATCCAGATCGGCTCTTTTTTACAAATATAAACACCATACAGTTATTTTCCCATTAGTTAGGCAGAAATGTGGATTAGCTTACTAACTGTATTTTTTTTAATGCAGGGCAATGTATCAGTGGAAAGATGATTTATTAGTTGTGTTTAGCGTGAAGTTAAAAAAAAGTTTAAGTATAATGCATTTCACAATTTACTGTCTTGGATTTTCTATTTATTTAATATATGCGAGAAATTTCATCCAGTGACCTGGAAAGGATGTACATATTTATCTCAGTTCATAATAAACTGTATGTGGCTTTTCCTGTGTGTCTACTTCTGTCTACTTTGTGATGAAGTTTTCACTTTACAGATTTGAAGAGTATACCGAACAGTAGTGGTGGATTATAATAGGGGCGTTCTGGGCGGCAGCCCGGGGCCCTGAGCTCCTGGGGGGCCCATGACCACCCAAAAAGACTTATACTTTCAGTGGTTTACTGTCTCCTGGCTACACTTCTGCCATGATTTGCAAAAAATCACTTTTTTTATGGCAATTTTGCACAAATCAGGGCATCATGACATTATCTATCCTGTACTATGAACGCCAGGCTAGTGCTGCCATAGTTACAGTGGGGTGGGGGGGGGGCCCAGGCTTGGTGAACAGCCCAGGGCCTATGGTAAAGTTATTCCGCCCCTGATACCGAATGTAAAGGCTTTTTATCCTTGTCTGATTATTGGGAAACTGAGTGTTCCTGGAAATACCTGTTCCTGATTATTGTCTAGCCAATAGACGAGCATAAGCTTGTTTGTTGGCCAATTGGATCTTTTGTGCAGCCTTTAAGTTATTGTACACTAAGAATTTAACTTCTTAAGGACGGGGCCAATTTTCGTTTTTGCGCTTTCGTTTTTTCCTCCATGTGCTTAAAAGGCCATAGCACTTGCATTTTTACACCTAGAGACCCACATCAGCCCTTATTTTTTGCGTCACTAATTGTACTTTGCAATGACAGGCTGAATTTTTGCATAAAGTACTCTGCGAAACCAGGAAAAAATTCAATGTGTGGTGAAATTGAACAAAAAAATGCATTTCTTTTATTTGGGGGGTATTTGTTTTTGCGCCATTCGCCCAGGGGTAAAACTGATGCATGTTCCTCAAGTCGTTACAATTACAACGATATATAACATGTATCTACAAAAAATTGGATCGACACCCGTATAAAAATTAAACAACTTTATTTCTAGCAAAGAACACACAATAAAAACAACAAGAGGCAATACCAAACATGAAAATAATCCAGACCATGTGATTGGGAAAAATTAAATAAGGCTATGTGTTGTAAACAGTGTTTAGAAAAAGTGCTAATGATAGTGCAAACAATATTTTTACAATGACGCTACATGTATTCAAGTCCACAGTGTACTAAGGCAATTCCTGTTCTACACTCATATAGTGTCTAGTCAGCTGTGTCACATAAGTATAACCTATTAGCGGCACTACCAGTGAACCTCTCTAGTGCATCTCATCCGCACTATGCTCACATGTAAACATAATCAGAAATATTGCACAAGCCAAGTATAGAGTTATTGCATCTTACCCATAAATTCACTAGTCTGGTCGGTTCCCCAACGCACGTTTCGCAATCGTAAAACAACCTTTTTGCTTCCTCAGGGGGCGTTGCCTATTCAATCATGTGGGCTCTCTTCTATACCTTGGTCTGGTGATGTCATAAGTACTTCCGGATTAGCCGGCGCATGCGTAAATGACTCCTGGAGATCACACCACTCCTCCCTCGGCGTCCAGCAACACCCCGATACCCATAACCAATATGGCCACCGACATGGGAGCGTCGCCTGCGTCCGCCTGGGTGAGCAGCATCCAGGTGATTCATTCACGCATGCGCACATCCGTGCAACAGCTTATCGCATGGTTCTATGGCAAATTTAAATGGAAGCTAGTATACTATTACTCACAGAGAAGGTTATGGGCCCCTTGTTTGCATATATTTAATAAAATGAGGGAAAAGGTTATACTATACCAAACCATAAATATATAAAAGTGTAAAGTGCTATACTGAGAATTAGTGTAACCTGAATACTCTGAAAAAAACGCATCAAAGACGCACAAAAAAAAAAAAAAAAATGGGGGGAATTTTATTTCTTATGGTGTAATCTTCTCCTTTTCCTTCTAACGGGCCATTCCAGATATGATTTTTTTCTCTCTTCACAAAAACTCTTCATTTCCTGTTATACTTCACTCCCATTAGTCCCATGCCTCTGATATCAAGACCACATATTTCAGTTACATCTAAAATAGAACATAAAAACAGACAACACATTAAAAACATGAACGATCACATTATAAAAACGGCACAAAAGTACAGTGGTCATTTAAACCATTGGGCACCTCCGTACCCAAAATTGAGATCCTTCTGGGCTAAGATCTGTCTTACATTCCTACCTCTGATGCCAGTCCTCACATGTGGACAGCTGCATCCGATTACTGAAATAGCGGGCACGGCGATCAGACCGTGCCCGCTAATAGCCACGGTCCCGGGCTACACGCGACACCTGGGATCGCAGCGGTTCAGAGCGGGGTCGCCGCGCGGCAGTAGGAGGAAGTAATATGGCACTAGCCAACTCAGCAGAAAATCCAAAGTGTTTATTACATATTCACCGCAGTCATCTAGGGTGTACGAGTGAGTCAGAGGGGCCAGAGACAATATTACCTGTCTGACTACATTGTGACAACTGTAAAGATTGGTGGAGTAGAGATAGTGCTGTGGGAGAAGTTGGCCAGGCCTCTTCTGATTCTATTCTGATTAATTTGGTTTCAGAGATTTTAAAAAATTAAACATTTTCAGGTCCTTAAAGAGGCACTCCAGTGAAAAATATTTTCTTCTTAAACCAACTGGTGCCAGAAATTTATACAGGTTTGATACTTAAGATTCTAATACTTAGTTGCCCCTAGCAACCAAACAGATTCCACCTTTCATTTTTCAAAGACTCTGTGAGGAATAAAATGTGTAATCTGATTTGTTGCTAGGGCAAACTGAGACAATTCTACTTTACACCAGTTTGATAAATCTCCCCCTTAATGTGTGTTCACTTAATTCCATTTTCTGAAGGACTGCACCTTTATCTGACTGTAATACAGGGGGTGGTTTCTTTTGTCTAATTTTCCAGAGATAAAGGGCATTGCATGAACTAAATTCTAAATTTCCTTTTTCAGTTCTAAATAATAAAAGTATATGAGAAAATATCACTCTCCTATTCATAACTAATACCTATATGTGCTTTATTGTGTATTTACACATTTAGTCGTTTTTCAGGATTCACAATTAAAGACAAAACTACAGAATGTGTCCTTACTAAGGAATTTAAGCTTTTTTTTTTTTTGTAATGGACCAGTAAAAACCACAAGGAATTATTGGTGAAAAAGATGTTGAAAGCTGTTTCTTTAAATTGTTAAGATACAGAATGATGGCAAATATATTCTTTACTTCACGCCAGGTTTTAGCATTCAAATCAGAGCTGGGAATAAGCGACAGTCCTCTTTGTTGTGATTATAGATGAGGTTGGGCATGGCTCGATTCATGCCTGTATTTCTATGAAATTTCACAGTTGAGCCCCCAATCAGCATTTTTCTCCATCTATTGCATTTCTGATACACTTCTGCCTTGATGGACTGTTAATCACAGAACGCATTGGAGTGGATGGAAAACAGATGATAATGGATAGCAATTTGTTCCCCAACCCCCTTTTATTTCCTAGTATGGTAGCTAGTCTGTATTCGCCCTGTATAAATACTGCTTCTAACTAGGCTATTGCCCAATATAAAGTACCAGACAAACCCTTGAAAAAAATGAGTAGCAAAACCCTAACCGCTTAATGCAATAGTCTTATCATTTGTTGACAAATGTCAAGCTGTACACAGCACATTTTCTGACCCATAGATTGTCAGCTCTGTTTGACTGTGAGCCTCGTTTGGTTGAGGCCTATCAGCACCAACACCAACAAGTCATGAGGACATTGGCCTCTCTACAACAATGACTGGTAGTGAAGGCATGAGGTAGAGCAGTAGCCACATTAGCTGCTCAAGCCTCCAACCAATGATAAGTGACTTCCTCAAGCCGCCATAGGAAGATACCCATCAGCCCCAAACTGAATTTTCCATCAAGCAGCAGCTGAAGTTCCATGTGAAGTTGTACTTGGAATCACCCTTGCCTCTAAATATTTCCAACCCGGTGAAATTCAGGGCATAAAAGCTGGACATCACGCTGCAGCTGGCAAAGTTCGCTCTCACTGTGCTGTTTCTGTTTCTAGCCAGCAGCGTTGAATCAGAGAGAGGCTGTTCAGTGCGGCAGGGACCACTGTGACCCCCAGGAGACCAGGCTGTCTTGGCTTAGTGTGGAGAAACTTACATCACTTGCATTAATGCAAGATGAATTAAGCATGGACAGGACTGGATTTTACCTCCCGTGCCTAACAATTGAAACATCAGCCAGCAGTCAGTACGTTCCAGTCTCTATCCAAGTAAAGTCCCCAATAAAATATTCACCCACCCTAAGTATTCTTAATAGGATAATCCTGTAACAAATACCAATAGTAAATTCAAATATATTTTAACAACCCCTATTTTTTAACCCCTTAAGGACAAGGTCCTTGTGTTTAAAAGGCCATGGTGCTTGCATTTTTCACCTACAGAACCACATGATCCCTTATTTTTTGCGACACTAATTGTACTTTGCAATAACAGACTTAATTTTACCATAAAATATTCAGCAAAACCGTAAAAAAAAGTATTTGCGTGGGGAAATTGGAAAAAAAATATATAATAATTCCATTTGGGGGGTTTCATCTTTATGCCATTTGCCCTATGGTAAAACTGACATGTTATCTATGTTTCTCAAGTCAGTAAGATTACAATGATATGTAACATAAGTTTTATTTTACCTGACTGCTCATAAAAAAATTAAAACCTTTCAAAAAAATTAAATGTTTTTATTTTTTGGTCTGTGTTGCTGTGTTCTTTATATCAGTAGCTTGCTTGCTTATATGCAACTTTTTGATCACTTTTTATGTAAATTTTTCTCACCAATCACTGACCAGCGTTATGGTCTTCCAGTTCTGCCCAATCAGAGGGTAGTTTATTTCCTGAGGGAGGTCTAGTCAGTTGATCCAGTCAGGATTTCTGTGAGAGAGCTCCATCTACAGTTCACCTGTACAGGACTTCAAGCCAAGGATTTCTTCTTTATTTCTTCTCAAGCAACCCCATCTTGGCTATGTCTGACTAAAAGCACATAGAGGAGGCTGAGGTGAAAAGGGACTAAAAGGAACATCTCTGGGCAACTGCTCTCTATTCATACTTATACATTTCCTTAGGGGTCCCCCTGATGGCCTGCAGTCCACTCCTCTCCTCCTAAAGCCAGCCTACCAAACTAAGTTCAAGCTTAGTAAAATAGACTTTTTAAGAAAATAAACTATTATTCCTCCAGCGAGAAGCTGTATTCAATTATATTCTCAAGGAACTGAGTTTTTTTTTGTTGCACCTCTACTGAAAAGAGAGAGAACTGTATACTATGTACTGCACTTTTAAGAATCTACAGTAAATCAGTTCCTGTTTAGGTCATCAGTAGAGATGAGCGAACCGGGTTCAGGTTCGAGTCCATCCGAACCCGAACGATCGGTATTTGATTAGTGGGGGCTGCTGAACTTGGATAAAGCTCTAAGGTTGTCTGGAAAACATGGATACAGCCAATGACTATATCCATGATTTCCACATAGCCTTAGGGCTTTATCCAACTTTAGCAGCCAACGCTACTCAAATGCCGAAAGTTCGGGTTTGGATGGACTCAAGCATGCTCAAGGTTCGCTCATCTCTGGTCATCGGAGATTCTGCGATTTCTTCACACTACAGCTGTACTAACTAAAAAGTGTGTGTTGGCATATACAGGGGTTGGGCGCATACCACTCCTGGCCACCATGGCAAGTGCCTCAGGGGTACACCACCATCTTGCCTAGCTATACAACACCACCTGGCAACCTGGTTACCACACTATGATTGCTACTTATTGGCAGTGCAGGAACCACAGTGTCCTGATAGGACCCCCGCAGTGTGATTGCTGGGGCACGATCTCTTTCCTAGACTGCTGGAGATATGCTACTTACCTCTGTGCAGTCTGATCTTCGGTATTCTCACTGACTTTGTCAGTCTGTATGAGATTATCACAGATTATACCAATCAATGCTATGCAATGGCATAGCATTGAACACGTACAGTATATGCAATCTATATTTAAGTCCCCAGGGGACTTAAAACGTTTTTAAAAATTTAAAAAAGGTTTTTAAAAACCTTACACAGTCCCTCCCCCAATAAATGTTCTAATCACTCCCCCTTTCATATTATATAACTAAAACATGTAAAAATTTAATTAACCCCTTAACGACATCGGGCGTATACTTACGCCCTGATGCCGGTAAGGACGTTCAGAGCGGGGCCGCGCGGCGACCCCGCTCTGAACCGCTGCGGTCCCGGGTGCCGCTTGTAGCCCGGGACCGTAGGTATTAGCAGGCACGGTCCGATCGCCGTGCCCGCTAATACAGTAATCAGATGCAGCTGTCAAACATGACAGCTGCATCCGATTACCGGATTCAGCTGTTCCCTGGTGTCTAGTGGCGGAGATCGCTCCCCCGGGATGTTATCCCGGAGGAGCGATCTCCGTTTCTGAAGCCGGCCGGGGACCGCTCCAAGATGGCGCCGTCCCCGGCTCGGCACTCGTTTACTTCCGGCTGCAGCAGCCGGAAGTAAACGAGTGCCTATCTCATGGATCTCTGCAGCATATCTATGCTGCAGAGATCTCTATGAGAGATCAAAGCACTTATACTAGAAGTCCCCTAGGGGGGCTTCTAGTATAAGTGTAAAAGTTAAAAAAAAAATGTTGTTAACAGTAAAAAGCCCCCTCTAATAAAAGTCTGAATCACCCCCCTTTTCCCAGGTTATAAATAAAAGTAAATAAATAAATAAACAAACATGTTTGCTATCGCCGCGTGTGTAATCGCCCGAACTATTAATTAATCACATTCCTGATCTTGCACGGTAAATGGTGTCAGCGCAAAAAAATCCCAAAGTGCAAAATTGCGCATTTTTGGTCGCATCAAATCCAGAAAAATTGTAATAAAAAGCGATCAAAAAGTCATATATGCACAATCAAGGTACCGATAGAAAGAACACATCATGGCGCAAAAAATGACACCTGACACAGCCCCATAGACCAAAGGATAAAAGCGCTATAAGCCTGGGAATGGAGCGATTTTAAGTGACGTATATTTGTTGACAATGGTTTAAATTTTTTACAGGCCATCCGATACAATATAAGTTATACATGTTACATATTGTTTTAATCGTAACGACCTGAGGAACATATATAACAAGTCAGTTTTACCCCAGGGCGAATGGCGTAAAAACACGTTTCCCCCAAATAAACAAAATGCTTTTTTTTTTTTTCAATTTCACCACACTTTGAATTTTTTTTCTGGTTTCGCAGTGTACTTTATGCAAAAATTCAGCCTGTCATTGCAAAGTACAATTAGTGACGCAAAAAATAAGGGCTCATGTGGGTCTCTAGGTGGAAAAATGCAAGTGCACAAGGAGGAAAAAACTAAAACGCAAAAATCGAAATTGGCTCTGTCCTTAAGGGGTTAAATAAACATGTTATATACCAAAGTATGCATAATTGTCCAATCTATTAAAATTATTAAAATATAACAATAGTGTTCCTGTCTAGTGAACGGCATTGATGAAAAAAAATTATAAAAATCAAAACGTCCAATCTACACAAAAGTTTAAAAAATCATGGCACAAAAAATTATGCCCCACACAACCCCATAAGTGAAAAAAATGTATAAAAGCTAATTTTCTCAACCTGGAGTAAAATCAGAACCGAGATCCTATCCCTGTGTGTTCCCGTAACACAAGAATAAATAGATATATAAAAGGATTTAGAGATGTTCTCAAGGCACCTGAAATAAACAATTAGTGTATACAGGATGCTATCAAGTATCAATGAAAAGTACTTTTATTCATATAAAACAGAGGGATCACATGTGTAGTCATACTACATACTACTTTAGGTATATACTTCATAAAATAACTTTGATCAAATCTATAAAAAAAATGCCCTTGTGGAACAGATTGTCTTTATGAGACACTTTATGAGAAATAAAAGTAACTGGACGTGTCCTTTAGAAAAACAGCACTGTCAAATAGATAGCAAAGTCAGTCAAACAAGCTGATGCTATCACGTCATTGATGGTGCAGGAGAGTAGCTCATCGGTATTAAAAAGAAAGATACAATGTCCAGAATCAAAAATAAAAAAATAAGAAACAAAAAATAGAAAAAGTTACACTGACCAAAAATGAGCTCTCACCAGTGGCAGTCTGTCATGCTTCTGATGCAGCGGCCGCTGTGCTGTGGTGTCTGGCTGCAGGAGCAGATTGCTGTGAGGATGCTAAACCTCGTTCGATGCAAGGCAATCCTAAGATGAGATGCTTGATGAAGAGAAAAGAATAAAAAGGTCATGTCAGTTTTTACCATAAAGTACATCACGTAAACACGAAAACTCCCAAAAGTTACAAAATTGCGTTGTTTTTCTTACACCATAAATAAGATGTTTGGGGTTCCATCATACATGTTATGGTAGATTGAAAGGTGCCATTACAAAGTACATTTGTTCCTTAAGGAACAAACCCTCACATGGTCCTGTAGATGGAGAAATAACAGCGCTATAGCAATTAGAGGGCAAGGAGGTAAAAACGAGAATGCGATAATGAAAATTGATGCGGTCATTTAAGCTATTTTGGGCTGGGTCATGAAAGGGTTAAAGCAAAGTTAGCTTATAAATTTATATTCTCATATACACTATATGAGCTCAGTGCATTATTAACTATATTATCACTCCTTCCATATACAACTACTCACATATAATGCCAATGTAATGTAATGATACATAGCACAAAATGTGTACATGGAACATTGTGAGCACTGCAGATGTCCCAACGCACAACTGCAAACTCAAACCAAGATAAAGCATAATGTATTATATATGTAAAACTGTATAATAGAAGCAAATATTAGAACCAAGAACAAGTGATTTGATCCCCTTCTGCACACTTACAACTGAGTGAATAACACTGCACATTGGGATTCAAGAGCAGATTCTTTCTTTTTGCCTTCAGATAGGCTTTTAGCATGCTACATGGAGCAATAACAAATACTGAGTAAAAGCCAAATAAAGGATGTCGGCTTCATTCTCAAATTACAGTCAAAACTTACTTGCTAATTAAAGCTGATAAGATCTCTTTGACTCTACTATTCCATTACAAACCAATGTTGACATTCTGCACACAGTCTTCCGCTTTCTCTCAATATTATTACCTAAAATGTCCACAAATATTTGCCAACTGCAGCTGTCAAATCCACCAGGAAACCATTGCCAGGGTTTATTACCCATGGACCTTACTTTATTTTCCTGCCAATTTGTCTTGCTGATCCTATTAAACTACAATATAAGATACAATCAGAAGGCTCTAGGGCCCCTGTGCAAAATCAGTTACAAGGCCTATTTACCATGTCTGGTTTGTAATACTGGTATCTTTTTACATGGAAAGGTACCCTTTCAGGCTCCTCTGCATCCTTGTTCAAGCTGCATGATCATTGAGCCATGTAGTAGGCTCTGTAGGCTGAAGTAAAAGATTGGTGTTCATTTGCAGCATGGCTCAACCAGTCAAAAATAGACAGCATAAATAATAATAAAAACAAGCCATATAATATAACAAAACTTAAAGTGTACCTGTTTAAAAAAAAAAAAAAACTTTTGACATGTCAAATAGAAATGTCAAAAGTTTTGATCAGTCTGGGTCTGAGTGTTCACACCTTTACCAATCGGGAGAAGGCTGCCCTAAGCGTGGTCCTCTCCAGGCTCCCTGTCTCGTGATGTCAGTCAGGCTCCATAGACTTACATAGGCAATCAGACGGAGCCTGACTGATCTTGTGACACAGAGCTGGAAAAATACTGTGCTTAGCACGCTCTTCTCCCAGCTCATTTTCATTCTCACTATGACATTTCAAAAGTTTTTACAAAACGACAGTGATACTTTAAAGTTAGGCTAGGGGTCCTATTACACAACACAATTATAAAGCGCCCATTTACTGAGCAATTACATGTGCCGACTATTAGGCGGCCAGGGCTACACAAAGATTGTTAGCAATGTCCGTGCATCCCTTGCCTTTAGTGTAAAATAATAAAGTATTTATTTACCTTACCACGTTCCCCGGTGTTCTCAGGGCTTCCTCGGTCTCCGCAGCTCTGCCTTCTGTTCCCTGCTGTTCTGGTCTCTGCACTAACAATGGCCGCAGTTCTGTCCCAGCTCGAGAGGGAACAGAAGGCAGAGCTACAGCTGCATGACCAGGGAAGGTCCAGGGACACTGAGGAACGTGGTAAGGTAAGTAAATGCTTTATTATTTTACACTATAATCATCAGCTCTGCATTGCTATTACACGTAGCCTGTGTGCCTGATGATTTTAGGTCCGGACCTAAAGAAACAAGCAGCCAATGATTGTTTCATCGCCTGATCGTTCTGTCTATTACACAGAGTGTTAATTGACTGAATCGTTCTGATTCGGGCAATTATCCATCTGTGTAATAGAGCCCTTAAATAAGATCCCAAGTGCAGGTTAAATAGGCAAACCGTGGCTGAGGCTAACAACAGCAACACACATAGACTAATACATGACCTATAGTGAGATCTAGAATAAGGCTTGGAATGTATCATTCTCTGAGAGACACTGTCAGAGGGTTTTATTGTTGGCTTGGAGCTGTATCTTCTATTATTGGGACTGTTAGACATAAAACATAATTGGAGAGCGGACTTTTCTTCTGATAGAGTAAGAAGTAATGTTTATGACATAATATTCCTCTAACCATGGGGACATCAGAAATATTCTAAGGGTGCCTTCACACACACTGGATCTACAGTGGATTTTCAAGCTCATTGCCAGTTCTTTCCTATGAGAATACATACCCGCAGGGGGATGTTAGTATGTAAGTTAACCCCCCGCTGGCCGGAGCATACATCACCTGCTCCACGCTCCGGCTTGCTTCGGGGGTTCCTGGCGTTCGGACATTCCGCTCAGCCAATCAGTGCGCTGCCCCGCTGCAGCCACTGATTGGCTTAGCGGGATGTCCAGCCTGGGAACCCCTGAAGCAAGCCGGAGCGTGGAGCAGGTGATGTATGCTCCGGCCAGCAGAGGGTTAACTTACATACTGTACTCACAGCGGGATGTCAGTCCCGCTGTAAGTATGTATGGATCCTCAGCGGATTTAGCTGCGAATTTGCATTGTGAAATCTGCTGCGGATCCGGTACATGTTAAGCTACCCTAAAGACAAATTGGAACATCCTGATGAGAGACCCCTATTTTAGTACATTTGTAGAGAAAGGACCAAAATGTCTTTAGGAGATCCAGAACACTCGGAGAAATGATTGCTCCATCTTATCCTTGCTTAAAACCTAAAAACAGAAAGAAAAAGGGTAGGAAAGAATGTAACAGGTATATATAGATGCTGTAAAAATATGCCAAACGTGTCCATACATTTAGAATATAATAAGTCAGAACCAGTAACATTTCAGGAGAAGAAATTGTAACAAAAAGAGTTAATACTTATAGATTAAATATTACTCATTGTCAGGGCCGTCTTACCCATTGGGCATGGTAGGCGGCTGCCCGGGGGCCCTTGCGTCCTAGGGGGCCCTTGCGTCCTAGGGGGCCCCTGCCCTGTGATATATTTCCTGGCCCTTTAACTGGGAGTGCTCCTGATCAATGCTGGCAGATACGGGCTGTGCACAGCTCGCTCTTGAGGCCAGAAGCTGCATTCTGCTTCCGGTCACTAGAGATCTCTCTCACCCCCTGCATTCCCGTGCGGAGCACAAGTGACGTCACCAGCAGAGCCCTGAGAGGAAGGAGAAGCTGGAGGCCTGAAGCACAAAGCCTGAGTGAGTATGTGCTGATACGAGGGGGGGGGGGGGGGGGGGGAGGCTAGCTGGCAGGGAAGGTGTTAATCATGGGAGGAAGTGCTCTCTGCAGGCATGCAGACAGGGCCGTGGGTGAACTGGTAAACAGGGAGGGAGGGGGAGGGGGTGTAACTCCTCTGAGTGTGTATATATCTCCATTCAGTGTATACAGCAGTGTATTATATACTTATCCTCCTCCTGAGTGTATATATCTCCATTCAGTGTATACAGCAGTGTATTATATACTTATCCTCCTCCTGAGTGTATATATATCTCCATTCAGTGTATACAGCAGTGTATTATATACTTATCCTCATCCTGAGTGTGTATATATCTCTCCATTCAGTGTATACAGCAGTGTATTATATACTTATCTTCCTCCTGAGTGTGTATATATCGCTCCATTGTTGTCTCCCTGTATACTGTATAATACAATATATAGGGAAACAACATGGTTCATATATATAGAGACGGGCAAAACAACATGTCTCATATATACAGAGGGGCAACAAAATGACTATTATATTATATATGAACCATGTTGTTTCCCTCTATACAGTATACAGGGAAACAACATGGTTTTCATATATAATAGTCATGTTGTTGCCCCTCTGAATATATGAGACATGTTGTTTTGCCCTTCTCTATATATATGAACCATGTTGTTTCCCTGTATATTGTATTATACAGTATACACAGACTCCCTGTATTATACAGTATACAGGGAGACAACATGGCGTATATGCAGAGGGACAGCAACATGTCTCATATATAGAGAGGGGCACCAATATATATTAATTAGGCTTTTACCCACCACCTGTATACCCCACATATGCCTGTACCCCACATATATATATGTGTGTGTGTATATATATATATATTAGTTGTACACATACACTCACCGGCCACTTTATTAGGTACACCTGTCCAACTGCACGTTACCACTTAATTTCTAATCAGCCAATCACATGGCGGCAACTCAGTGCATTTAGGCATGTAGACATGGTCAAGACAATCTCCTGCAGTTCAAACCGAGCATCAGTATGGGGAAGAAAGGTGATTTGAGTGCCTTTGAACGTGGCATGGTTGTTGGTGCCAGAAGGGCTGGTCGCAGTATTTCAGAAACTGCTGATCTACTGGGATTTTCACGCACAATCATCTCTAGGGTTTACAGAGAATGGTCCGAAAAAAGAAAAAACATCCAGTGAGCGGCAGTTCTGTGGGCGGAAATGCCTTGTTGATGCCAGAGGTCAGAGGAGAATGGGCAGACTGGTTCCAGCTGATAGAAAGGCAACAGTGACTCAAATAGCCAACCGTTACAACCAAGGTAGGCAGAAGAGCACCTCTGAATGCACAGTACGTCGAACTTTGAGGCAGATGGGCTACAGCAGCAGAAGACCACACCGGGTGCCACTCCTTTCAGCTAAGAACAGGAAACTGAGGCTACAATTTGCACAAGCTAATCGAAATTGGACAGTAGAAGATTGGAAAAACGTTGCCTGGTCTGATGAGTCTCGATTTCTGCTGCGACATTCGGATGGTAGGGTCAGAATTTGGCGTCAACAACATGAAAGCATGGATCCATCCTGCCTTGTATCAACGGTTCAGGCTGGTGGTGGTGTCATGGTGTGGGGAATATTTTCTTGGCACTCTTTGGGCCCCTTGGTACCAATTGAGCATCGTTGCAACGCCACAGCCTACCTGAGTATTGTTGCCGACCATGTACATCCCTTTATGACCACAATGTACCCAACATCTGATGGCTACTTTCAGCAGGATAATACGCCATGTCATAAAGCTAGAATCATCTCAGACTGGTTTCTTGAACATGACAATGAGTTTACTGTACTCAAATGGCCTCCACAGTCACCAGATCTCAATCCAATAGAGCATCTTTGGGATGTGGTGGAACAGGAGATTCGCATCATGGATGTGCGGCCGACAAATCTGCGGCAACTGTGTGATGCCATCATGTCAATAGGGACCAAAATCTCTGAGGAATGCTTCCAGCACCTTGTTGAATCTATGCCACAAAAAATTGAGGCAGTTCTGAAGGCAAAAGGGGGTCCAACCCGTTACTAGCATGGTGTACCTAATAAAGTGGCCGGTGAGTGTATATCACTATTATAGTCTATATAACCACCTACCTACTGCTCCACCTTTATACCTGTATCTATATGGTAGATAAATAGGTGGTAAGGTATATTGCCTATAATAGTGATATGCTGTATGTGTGCAACATATATGACAATCACTATTATGGGCAATATACCTGGGGGGGGGCAATTAGCACCTCTGCCCAGGGGCTCATAATGCTGTTAAGACGGCCCTGCTGATTGTTTCAATAGACATATCATCTCACACCATTTTGAACAATTTGACTATGCAGACACCGATCAGCTAAAAGTATACCTGATAGATAAGATGGAGAGTCAGTTACACAGGTTCACTAAACTCTGTAGAAGAGAAAGTTACTGGTTATTTAGACTTAAAGAGGATGTACCACCAGGTACATCCTTTTGAATTTAACACATCGATAGAACGGCGCCGTCATGGGGAAGCTGGTGCCACGGTCCATTGATTCTAACTGAGCCGTGTCATAGAGGGGAGGGAATTCCCTCCCACTGCGGGCAGGCAGGCTGACCTCTAGTGCTTCAGCACGGCCTGGTACCGCTGGATAGAATGGCCCCATACACGGGAACCATGCCGTGGTTCGAAAAACGGACCACGGCACCTGCTTCCCCATGGCGGCGCCGATCTATCGGTGTGTTAAATTCAAGAGGATGTACCTGGTGGTACATCCTCTTTAACTCTCTGATGAGATGCTAGAGAGAATATAAAGCTTGATGTTCTCATTCCGTAAGAAGAAGTGGGTGTCTTTATGTTTTACATCTGCAATGCGTGATTTTGTTTGTATTCACCTGAGTAAGAGGATACGATACAAGTTGGATCAACAATAAATGTGTCTTTATGTTTTATGATATTATTCTGGTATGGGACAGAGAGAAAACGGGGTGTAAGCGGGGGAGCTTATTTTTATCCAAAATGCTGAGAACATTGAGAAGAACTTAGGGTGAGATTTATCAAACTGGTGTAAGGTAGAACTGGCTCAGTTGCCCCTAGCAACCAATCAGATTCCACTTTTAATTTCTCACAGATTCTTTGAAAAATAAAAAGGGGGAATCTGATTGGTTCCTGTGGAGAACTTATGTGGATAAGCGTTCCTGGCTGAGGGGAGGGGATGGGATAGGTGCAGTGCTCCCCTCCCAAGAGTGAGTATGGTCCTATTTAAAGGGGTAGTCCACCCAAAAAAAATTTCTTTCAAATCAACTGCTGCCATGAAGTGCCAGAGATTTGTAATTTACTTCTATTAAAAAATCTCAAGCCTTCCAGTACTTATCAGCTGCTGTATGCCCAACAGGAAGTTGTATTATTTCCAGTCTAGAGAGCAACAGAGGTTTTCTATGGGGATTTGCTACTGCTCTGGACAGTTCCTGACATGGACAGAGGTGGCAGTAGAGAGCACTGTGTCAGACTGGAAAGAAAACACCACTTCCTGCTGGACACACAGCAGCTGATAAGTACTGGAAGACTTAAGATTTTTTAATAGAAGTGAATTACAAATCTCTGGCACTTTATGGCACCAGTTGATTTGAAAGAAAAAATTTTTGGGTGGACTACCCCTTTAAATACATTATTATGGTATACCTGTTTCAGAAGAAAAGTCATCTTCCAGAGGGACTGCAGTGGATCTGACCAGAGATCATTTGGGCATTGCAGGAGTGGTGGATTGTCACCAAGTGTAAGTGAGCTATTTCATTTAGGTGTGAGTTCAGAAGGAAAGAGAGGTTCCACTCCTGAGTAGTTTTTATGTGCTTTTGTATAGGACTATTATTGTCACAGTGTACAATATCTCAATTTATACCCGTTTTATTTTATTATTTGATTCTTGCTTTCATAATTTTTTATTGTTTTATTATATTTCTGTATACATTTCCTGTCCCACCCGGAAATAAGTGGCGGCTATTTTGGACATGTGTGATTTAAACAACACCTGCTGGAGAGATCTACGTGGCAGCCCCAAGCATATAGCCAGACTCATATATTCAAGAAGGTCTTTGGGTTTTAGAAGATGCACTGTATTACCACATAGGCCCAGCCGTATTACACAAGGTGCCCCCTTCTTGTATTCAGTTTTTTTTTCCTTGAATCCAGTGGCATGTCCTGTGAGTGGCAGTGTTTTATACTGGCCCAGCACCAGGAAGAAGAACACAGCAGAGACCAGGTGCTAGACCAGGATAATGGTGGCAAAAACAAATCTGCAGTAAACTGTACACCAGACAGCCGCCTAATCTGCCTACCCCTCGACCCAGCCCTCATCCACAATACATTACTTGACCTATCTTATTAGATTTAATTTGTGAGATTGGAAATTACTGTATATGTTTTCTACAAGTTTCTGGTTTTTAATCTCAGCTCATAACTGCAACCTCTAAATCATACTTTAAGCTGAAAATAAATGTATGAATGTTGTGTAGAGTATACCCTAGCAAGCCTGCTCTTATCTGTATTGGACTTAGCAAAAATCTTTTTTCCAGAATGTTCTGCCACAGTCTTAACTGACAATAGAGTAGTATTAGTTTAATATATACATACAATTATTATAAATCGCATATCTACAATGACCATATTTCACATGTCAGTCTACAAGACAGTCCCATCAGTGATAGCAATCTCAGTCGTATTTACTTGCTCTGAAGCCTTTGCAGATCATTATTGTACAACCAATTTAGAAATAAAATATGAAAATATATTTATCTGAAACATAATATTGTGGATTATGTCTCAGAATAAAATCCCTAAATTTACACTTCTGTGTTTATGGTCACAGAGAACGAGAGGAACTAAAAGTGAACATGAAAATGGAAATACTGTGCTGTCAGGCTGCCCCAGAGAGGTAAATGAGACTCTTCGCCATCTGGCCAAATTTCCATCCCAAATTAGCTTTAACTAAAGAGTGTCCTTCTGCAGTGACATTACCACCCTCTGCAAAGCCAGAACAAGCCTCGAACAGTTTGGGAAATTTAGTTTTCTAAACCTAAAGGGAGGTCATTGCAAGGATAAAGAATGTTCATCTGTCACACTGGCACATCAAAGGCTTACACAGCCAAATGCCAGCTATGCAGAGGAGGTCATTGGAATGATGAAAATACCACTGGGCATAATGCAAATGTTAAAATTCTAAAGGATAAAGGATTCAAAAATAGCTGTATAACAGGTTTATGAGACCTAACCTTCAATATCTAGCTTGAGAAAAATTCCATGCATTTATTTATTGGTAAATAAAGGATCTACCATCTTTCATCATAACAAGGCTTGAGTGCTGCCTATTTTTTATCTGTCTGCACTGCATGTTCAAGGGTACGGTATGTTGCACTTGCTCAAAAAAACACTCTGGGAAGTGTTCATGCTTATTTTGCTGATATTGTGCACATAGGCTATTATTCCAGAATGTGCTTATCTGCTTTATTTGATTTCCTGCCACTTCTCCCATCTCCTGCCACTTCTGTGTTTGTATATAATTTTTTGCATATAAATTACTGTGTGTGTATATATTTCTATCTATCTATCTATCTATCTATCTACTTGTGTGAAATGTAATTTGTAAGGGGTTATCTAGTGTTTATTTTTTAAATAGTAAAACTAAGTCAGACCGAGTAAAAAAATAAATAAATAAAACTCAACCTGACACTGGGGTCTGATTATGGGGTTTGTATTAAGATGGGGGCTCTTTATTGGGGGAAATGATTATAGGGTTTGTATTATGCTGAGTGACTAATACTACTGTATGAATTTAGGATCTGTAATATACCAGGGGCTTTATACTGGTGTCTGATTCTGGGGTCTGTGTTATACAGGTCTGGTCTGAATTAAAATGGTTATGCATGCTGTACAAAACATTATTGTGGGCAATCGCCTCTGTTTGCATTGTGCTACCTATGCATTCATTACAATGAGAACAATATACAGTATAGGGAAAATCCAAAACTAACCCTTAACCCAGTTACACGCCCCACCCCCACACCACCCCCAGAATAAGACATGCCCTTGTTTTTTAAAGCCAGTGTGTGATTCGATGCCTAGGCCATTGCCCAGTGGACATACACTGTGGGTACTTCAGGTGACTTCACATTACTCGCCAGTAACAGACTTTGTACTTCAGCATTAGAGATGAGCATAACTCGATTGTTTAGCATTTGAATATCAGTTGCTGAAGAAGTTGGAGGCAGTCCTAGGGAGTCCAGGAAAACATGGTTATAGCTATAGAGTGATAAAAATAATTTGTTTTTCTGTATACAACCACAAAGTGTAGGTTTTGATATATGGTACAGTATTAATACCAACTCTTGTCAGTACTTTGTCCGTACTTTGCAAATAATTTGTGAACGAACAGAATTTTCTACAAGTTTTTCCAAAATGGAGGTCGCACATTGTACATTACATTGCATCCAAAGCAATGGGCTGCAAGGCCACCCCCCCCCCCCCCCCAACACACACACACACACACACACACACACACACACATCACATGTTTTTAGAAGGTTTTTTAGAAGTGGGTTTTAGAAGGTTAATTAGGTATCATGGACAGATAAATGAATATCAGTTAAATGAATATTAGGGACAGATAAATGGGTAGCTGAGAAATGGCTTATGTCCTGTCAATTTGTGTGCCAGTACACCTTGTCAACAGCTTTCCTGTGTGAAGTTAACCCAGTGAGTCACCTGTCAGGTTACATGAGGTGACCTGTTTTAAAACTGTGTCTGGCAGCAGAATAACTGTCATTGACAATGACACTTATTCTGCTGCCAGACATGGTTTTAGAACAGGTCACCTGAAGTAACTTGACAGGTGTCAAACAGATTAAACTTAACTTTCAGTAGAAATCAGCCAACAGGGAGACAAGGCATTATTGTCCAACAGTGACTTTACTCAAACATCAGGTACAACAGGTGCAAGTCTTTTATCTGTGGAATACTTTCAGAATAGCTGCTGGCCACAGGTGGGTAAATAATAGATAAGATAATAGCAACATAGGTGAATATGCACATATAAAGTGCAATTGGCACAAATATCACAATAAATAGAAACATAAGTTATAAACACTCAAAGTCCTTGATAAGGCACTTGTAAAGAGCACTTGTAATCAGATTTTAATACGGTTCAGAGAACCCCTTAAACTTTTAAGTCACTTGATACAGCATCCATATTAAAGTTATCCTATGAACACCTGTAAAGAGTGTGGTGAGGAAATAAAAGAGCACCTCTGCCAATGTAATTCTGTAATAAGTGTCCTTTGAATAAGAAGTCCTTTTTTTGTAGATAGAGGTCCTCTAGCAAGTAATGTCTATTAGAGTCTTTGCATAAAATACTTACCAAATATGATCCTTTCTAAAAGACGACAATAGCAATCACAGTAGTAGTAGTTAGTTTTTAACACAATAAACCCTAACAAAACTAAACCCCCGAAACTGCCACATATGGGGTCTAATGACTAGACACATTTCTTAACGGTTACATCGTGTAGCTAGAGATGAGCAAATCAATCGTCTAAACGAAGCGAAACGTTTTGTTTGATCGGCAAGCAGCTTATCAGCCTTCTACTCTTTAACTCTGTTCTGCTCCCTGCTGCTCCACCCCCGGTGTTGAGAGAAGCTGAATCCAGTCCTGGGAAACTGGGAATAAGCCGCTTACTGATCAAACATAAGGGCTTCACTTCGTTTAGATAGGCGTATTTGCTCATCTCTACTTGGGCCTACAAACCAGAAACAATAACTCTGCAAAGGGTGCAATCCACATGAGGCTCTATAACTGGCCCCATTGGCATGATGCTTATGCAGGGCAAAGAGAAAACCTCAAACTGTGGCCTATAAGACATTTGGCCTCCTCTTACAGTTGCGCACCTGTGGATGTAAAGGTGGATTCCAGCCGATTGCCAGTATTGGAGATGATGAAGTCTCTGCCACTTCGTGGATGGCTCCTGGGAGTGTGCATTTTGACGGTGGTGTCAGGCACAGGCTCTCAAGCATCTAATCCACATGACAATAGCATAGGGGTGTACTCCACCTCCTTATCATGTTCCAGATTATGCTTGAACTCCAGGAAGTAGTCTTTTTTTCATGGATTCAGGACACGCTTCAGCTGGGTCCGGGAGCTCCAGATGGCGATGTCCCACTCCTGCACCTTTTTCTGTCAAAACCATCTGCAAAAAGACGGGTGGAGTAGAAGGCGATGGTGCTGGTCCAGGAAAGAGTGATGGCTTCAATGGGACTGCTGCACACTCACAGCTTGACAGGGTCTCTGGGACCGCTGCACATTCAGGAATGCTGGACACTAAGGCATGGTAGACGGCCTCTCTTGGACTACTGCACTCCAATCACTTTCTTGAGCCTCCGTGCCCAATACAGCCTGAAACTGAACCTGGAATTGGCTCCTCATCCCAGCTGAACTTAATAGCCTCCCAGTAGCTGGGCGATGATGACAAGTATGCTGATGACAAGGGCACTGCTTGCAATGACTCCTCATTGTCAGGCCACTCTCTAAGCACTCGTGGACATCAGGGCTTCATATCCTCAGGCACCTCTTAAGCACCAGGACTCCTCATCTTCCTCAGGCCAACCCATAAGCACTCATAGACGGTCAGACTTCAGGTAAGCAGATCACTCACCAGCACCCACACCATGCTACCAACCTGTTATGCTTTCTTGGAGTCTAGTTTTACTTTAACGCAGGGCAGAGACACAGGTCCCTAGGGGTGGAAACACAAGGATGGAGAAGCAGCTTTCTATTAGTGTTTAGTAGAGATGAGCAAGTACTGCTTGATCGAGTAGTACACTATTTGAAACACTGGTTTTTAATCGAGAATTCGACCAAAAACACAGTAAAAATTTGATTCCCCTCCCACACTCCCTGGCGTTTTTTTTTTTAACCAATAACTATGCATGGGGGTGGGACAGGCACTAGGAGCACACAGGCAGTGAAAAAAAAGCATCTGCATTCATTGGCTGGCAAAACCATGTGACCTACAGAGTATAAGAATAGGGGTTTTCAGATTAGTTTTCAGATGCTACGTGGAGCAAGACATTGTATAGCAGGGACAGTTAGGTGTTAGGAGATTTTAGGCAGAAGGGACAGGGGTGATTGTAGCCTCTCTGCTGCCCGAGGCGAACTATAGAATGACGCCCCCCCCCCCCGTCAATCCGCCCACATTATAATCCACTACTGCCCCCCCCCCCCCACTGCTGTCCCCAATAAACATAATGCTTGGTCCCTTTCTGCACAGAGGATGTCAGGAGAGGAGGGGGCTGACTTTATAGGAGAGGTCCCAGCAGCACAGAGGATGTCAGGAGAGGAGGGGGCTAATCCTATAGGAGAGGTCCCAGCAGCACAGAGGATGTCAGGAGAGGAGGGGGCTAATCCTATAGGAGAGGTCCCAGCAGCACAGAGGATGTCAGGAGATGAGGGTGCTAATCCTATAGGAGAGGTCCCAGCAGCACAGAGGATGTCAGGAGAGGAGGGTGCTAATCCTATAAGAGAAGTCCCAGCAGCACAGAGGATGTCAGGAGAGGAGGGTGCTGATCTTTTAGGAGAGGTCACAGCAGCACAGAGGATGTCAGGAGAGGAGGGTGCTGATCTTTTAGGAGATGGTCCCCCTCTTCCCCCCTTATAGATGGTCCCCCTCTTCCCCCCCTTATAGATGGTCCCCCCCCCCCTTATAGATGGTCCCCCTCTCCCCCCTCCCTTATAGATGGTCCCCCTCTCCCCCCTCCCTTATAGATGGTCCCCCTCTCCCCCCTCCCTTATAGATGGTCCCCCTCTTTCCCCTCCCTTATAGATGGTCCCCCTCTTCCCCCCCCTTATAGATGGTCCCTCTCTCCCCCCCCTTATAGATGGTCCCCCTCTTCCCTCTCTCCCCCCCCTTATAGATGGTCCCCCTCTCCCCCCCCCTTATAGATGGTCCCCCTCTTCCCTCTCTCCCCCCCTTATAGATGGTCCCCCCTCTCCCCCCCCCTTATAGATGGTCCCCCTCTTCCCCCCCCTTATAGATGGTCCCCTCTCCCTTATAGATGGTCCCCCTCTCCCCCCCTCCCTTATAGATGCCCCCTTATAGATGGTCCCCCTCTTTCCCCCTCCCTTATAGATGGTCCCCCTCTTCCCCCCCCCTTATAGATGGTCCCCCTCTTCCCCCCCCCCTTATAGACAGTCCCCCTCCCGCCCCTCTCTTATAGATGGTCCCCCCCTTATAGATGGTCGCCCTCTTTTCCCCCTCCCTTATAGATGGCCCCCCCTTATAGATGGTCCCCCTCTTTCCCCCCTCCCTTATAGATGGTCCCCTTCCCCCCCCTATAGATGGTCCCCCTCTTCCCTCTCCCCCTCCCTTATAGATGGTCCCCCCTTATAGATCGTCCCCCTCTTCCCCCCCTACCTTATAGATGGTCCCCCTCTTTCCCCTCCCTTATAGATGGTCCCCCTCTTTCCCCTCCCTTATAGATGGTCCCCCTCTTTCCCCTCCCTTATAGATGGTCCCCCTCTTCCCCCCCTTATAGATGGTCCCCCTCTTCCCTCTCTCCCCCCCCTTATAGATGGTCCCCCTCTCCCCCCCCTTATAGATGGTCCCCCTCTTCCCTCTCTCCCCCCCTTATAGATGGTCCCCCTCTCCCCCCCCCTTATAGATGGTCCCCCTCTTCCCCCCCCCTTATAGATGGTCCCCCTCTCCCCCTCCCTTATAGATGGTCCCCTCTCCCTTATAGATGGTCCCCCTCCCCCCCTTATACATGGTCCCCCTCTCCCCCCTCCCTTATAGATGCCCCCCTTATAGATGGTCCCCCTCTTTCCCCCTCCCTTATAGATGGTCCCCCTCTTCCCCCCCCCCTTATAGATGGTCCCCCTCTCCCCCCCCCCTTATAGACAGTCCCCCTCCCGCCCCTCCCTTATAGATGGTCCCCCTCTTTCCCCCCTCCCTTATAGATGGTCCCCCCCTTATAGATGGTCCCCCTCTTTCCCCCCCTATAGATGGTCCCCCTCTTCCCTCTCCCCCTACCTTATAGATGGTCCTCCCCCCCTACCTTATAGATCGTCCCCCTCTTTCCCCCCTCCCTTATAGATGGTCCCCTTCCCCCCCTACCTTATAGATGGTCCCCCTCTCCCCCCCCCCCTGCACAGCAGATAAAACAAAAACAAAAAACAGCACACAACTCACCTGCCCTCCGTTCCCCCGTCGAGCCTCTCTGGTCTGGTCCCGGCTGATGTGCGGCTGCCCGGGGTGTCCCGTCCTGTCCCCGGCAGCGCGCGCATCAGAGAGCTCCCCGTGCGCCTGTAGCTGTGACTTCCGGTGCACGGGGATCTCTCTGATGCGCGCGCTGCCGGAGACAGGATGGGACACCTCCGGCAGCCGCACATCAGCCGGGGGACTAAGGCTGCATTCCTACGTTCCGTGATCCTGACGGATCACGGACGTGGAATGCATTTACCGGAGTCCCCCCGCGCCCGGACAGCATCTGTAATGAGATGCTGTGAGCGGGGGAGTCTGTATTCATAAGCGCCGCGTGGCTGATTCATTACAGCGCGGCGCTTATGAATACAGTCTCCCCTGCTCACAGCATCTCATTACAGATGCTGTCCGGGCGCGGGGGGACTCCGGTACATGGTACGATCAGTGGCGGATTATAATGTGGGCGGCCGCCCGAACCGCTCATATTATAATCTGCCACTGAATGCCGCCCCCATGAAGACAGCTGGTGGCGCCGCCTGAGGCAGACGACTCAGGTCGCCTCATGATTGCGGCGCCCCTGAGAAGGGACCCTTAAAATCCCTTGTTAGGGCTAAAATTATAGATATCAGAGATTGATCACACATATATGTAGCTATTAAACTGACTAGCCGCACATCAGTGTGTTCAGATAGGCAGGCAGCTGGAGTGCACTGTGAGGAATAGCGTGCAGTGTATCTACTTGCTCAAAACTTCAGATATGGCTTTCTGGGGCCCCCTTCTTGCAAGGGCCACATAGCAGTCGCCTTCCCTGCCTTCATGGTAGCTACGCCACTGCCGACAGAATAAGCAGCCATTGTCTCTCTGCTCTGCCAGTAACTTTTGTAGCTGCAGGCAGGATTCTGCCTCTGGTCACAAGAGATTTAATTTTTGGGCCAGTTCTTTGCTATGGGGCCCCATGATGGTGACCTCTAAGTGGTTGAATTTTGGTTTCCAAGAAACAAGCTTTTTTCTCCAATAGACTTTAATGGTTTTCGATGTTTGATCGAATAGTCGAGTATCACGGTCTACTGAAATCAAATTTTGAAATATCTAATATTTCACTACTCGTTCATCTCTACGGTTCAGTAGACCTTTCTTGTGACGGTGTTGGTGCGTTTTTCTAGGGGGGGTATTGTGCAAAAGAGCATGTGGAAATGTTCGAAACAGCCACTTAATCAATGGAAAGCAATGTGACTTTAAAAAGCACTTTTTTTGCTATGAAAAAATGCACATTTTGTACGTGGTTTTCACTGCAAGAGAGCCCCAATAGTCCCACTCTTAAAGCTGTAATGGGTTAGTTTTTTTAATGCGGTTTATTTTAGGTTTGGTTCGGACTGGTGCCAGGCTCCAGTAATAAGACTGGAAATTCTTTCAGCTATAGAAATGTTTTTTGGCTGCTGCATCATGAACACGATAATAGCTGCTTTTAGCTAGTTTCGTGTGAGCAACGCATTTTCTCCAGTAAAAATAGTGTATTTTATTATGTCAAAAATGTGATGTAACATGTATTTTAACAACAGGAGTCTGAATCTGGCAATCATGGCTGCTTCCTCCGCTGAGAAAAGCACATGCTTACTTGGTTGGCCCACTGTTTTTTGGCCTACATACTGAATTGCTCATCCACACTGTGAAACACATTCTTGTGCTGTTAGGTCTCTTAGGTAAGATTTTATTTCAGTAAATTCACCTGATTTCAGGTAAACAGGGGGCCTCATCCTTTTAATATAATTCTATTGCTCTAGTCTGATAATAAAATGACTTATTGCCAATGTTTAGTTATTTCAGACTAGAATAAATATATATTTTTTTAAACTTTTTTTTTTTGTGGTGGGGGGGGGGGGGGGGTAAAGCAAGATTTGACAACTCATAGGCTGCATGCAGTAAGCACTGCCACTAGTTTTGGCTTCTGCCCTCCTGGACAGAAATTGGGTTGATCACCAGTTATGCAAACAGCTGTGTTCTTGTATGAAAATTGTCACCCATTTATTGCAAGTTAAGACCCACCATGGTTGTCCTTGGACCTCTGCTTCATTGCTGTCTCTACATTTCTCTCTATAATTTAGCCAGGCAGCCTATTTGTCACTGCTGTCAATCATGGCCAGAACTGTCACAGGATTAGGGTGGCCAATAAGCAGACAGGTCATCTATGTTATAGTTGTTAGTCATGTAATGCTCTATACACCATCTGTGATTTAACTCCTTAAGGACTAATGACGTACCAGTATGTCATGGGAGGCTGTAGGATTTAGTCACCTTCAGGGGGTCTCAGCAGAGGCCCTGGGAGGAAGGGGTGGGGGGGGGGGGGCACCAATTTTTTCTTTCTGCACAGGGTGCCATCTACCCTTAGGCTGGCCCTGCTGTCAAGCCACACAGATTTCCAAAGTAAATGAAAAGCAAATCTGCCTAATAACGTTTTCCCCTTTATCACTATATTACACAGATTCACTTTTCGGGAGCTTTGAAAATCTGTGTAACAATAATATTTGTGTATATAGTATGCACAGTATGTTCAGTATGTGCCAAATGTCAAACTTGCCTCTCTCCTAATCTAGCTAGACCAACTTGTCACCAAGCTTCCTAAGACCTTGAACATTAACACTACAGCATTGTAATGATGACCACAGGATGTTGTGCCATGATACTACTTTATATAATAGATCCCATGATCACAACTTCCACTGGTTGTTCGTCAGATTTCCCAGAATTCCAGATTTGTCTAGTTTTGCTAGTTAGCATAGTACTATAACATTGCTAGACAGGTTTGCCATGCAGGATCTCAGAAATGCAGAGTAACAAACATTGTGATCAGGCTGCGTTCACACTACGTATATTTCAGTCAGTATATGTATATTTCAGCCAGTATATTTCAGTTAGTATTGCAACCAAAACCAGGAGTGGATTAAAAACACAGAAAGGATCTGTTCACACAATGTTGAAATTGAGTGGATGGCCGCCATATAATGGCATATATTTGCTGTTATTTTAGAACAATGGCTGTTATATTGAAATAATGGCCGTTATTTACTGTTATATGGCGGCCATCCACTTAGTTTCAACATTGTGTGAACAGATCCTTTCTGTGTTTTTAATCCACTCCTGGTTTTGGTTGCAATACTGACTGAAATATACTGACTGAAATATACGTAGTGTGAACCGCTGTGCTGGGGGAGAGAATCCTAGAAGGGGTGGAGGGGTTTTTAAACTAGGGATGTGGAGGGAGGACAATGTAGTGTGTAATGTAGTGGCAGATAGGTTAGAGAGGGGACAGAACAATGAGGAGGGAGGAGAAGGGTCCTGTGGGGGGAGGATAAGAGCAGTGCATAGGGAGATCCATATGTTGCGGATGAACAGTGAGGATTATTGTAGCCACAGCACAGTAATAAATCCCATTTCTTATAATGAAGCGGTTAAACTCGATGGTAATATAAAGTGTATGGTTACTAATGTCAGAAGTCTAGCCAGCAAGATGGGGGAGCTGGAGGCCTTGGTTCTGGAGGAGTCCATTGATGTGGTTGGTGTGACTGAGACATGGCTGGACTCCTCACATGACTGGGCTGTCAATATTCAGGGATTTACGTTGTTCAGAAGGGACTGGGTGGGCAGAAGGGGAGGAGGAGTATGTCTGTATGTCAGAAATGATATTAAAGTGAGTGTAAAAGATGCAATAGTGGGCGATGACTGTGATGATGTGGAAGCATTATGGGTAGAACTACAGAAGGAGGTAAAGAGTGAAAAAATTATTCTTGGTGTAATCTATAGACCCCCCCAACATTACTGAGGAGGTAGATGACCAGTTGAATAGACAAATAGAGCGGGCTGCCCGGGAGGGAACAGTAGTGGTAATGGGGGACCTTAACTACCCAGATATAGATTGGGGTCACGGTTCAGTTAAAACCACAAAGGGGAGGGAATTTCTTAACCTCCTGCAGGATAATTTTCTGGGCCAGTTTGTGGAGGAGCCAACTAGAAGTGATGCCTTGTTGGATCTGGTTATTTCTAACAACGCTGAGCTGGTTGGGGATGTCACTGTCCATGAACACCTGGGTAATAGTGACCACAATATAGTGACTTTTAGCTTAAAGTGTAGAAAAGAAAAACATGTTGGGAGGGCAAAAACTCTTAATTTTAAAAGGGCCAATTTTCCTGGGTTAAGGGCAGAACTTCAGGGCATAGACTGGGAGCGGCTGTTGTCACATACGGATACAGCTAATAAATGGGAAATCTTCAAATCCACATTAAATAACTGTACTGCCAAATATATTCCTATGGGTAACAAATATAAACGGTTAAAATCCAATTCCACATGGCTTACAACCGAGGTTAGAAGGGCTATAAATGAGAAAAAAGGGGCATTCAAAAAATATAAATCAGAGGGGTCAGCTGTAGCCTTTAAACATTACAAAGAAGTCAACAAAACCTGTAAAAATTTAATAAAAGCAGCAAAAATTCACAATGAAAGGCAGGTAGCCATAGATAGCAAAAGAACCCCCCCAAAATTCTTCAAATATATTAATGCAAAAAAACCAAGGTCAAAGCATGTAGGACCCCTAAATAATGGCGACGGGGAATTAATAACTGGGGATCAGGAGAAAGCTGAGTTACTTAATGGGTTCTTCAGTTCTGTATATACAAAAGAGGATGGAGCTGTGGTGGGTGGGGCCAGTACTGAGGTGGGTGGGGCCAGTGCTGCTAACACATGTAATGTACTGAACTGGTTTACTATAGATATGGTCCAAGATAAATTAAACAAACTCAATGTAACCAAAGCTCCAGGGCCTGATGGATTGCACCCCAGAGTTCTTAGGGAACTCAGTTCTGTAATTTTTCTACCCTTGTATGAAATATTCCGTGATTCTTTGCTTACTGGTATTGTGCCGAGGGACTGGCGTAAGGCAAATGTAGTGCCAATCTTCAAAAAGGGCTCTCGAACTTCCCCAGGTAACTATAGACCCGTAAGCTTAACGTCCATTGTGGGGAAACTATTTGAGGGGCTTATAAGGGACTACATCCAGGAATATGTAGTGGCTAATAGTATTATAAGTGATAACCAGCATGGTTTTACTAAGGACAGAAGCTGTCAAACCAACCTAATATGTTTCTATGAAGAGTTAAGTAGAAGCCTGGATGGCGGCGCGGCTGTGGATATCGTTTACCTGGATTTTGCAAAAGCGTTTGACACAGTTCCTCATGGACGTCTGATGGGTAAGTTAAAGTCTATCGGTTTGGAAAATTTAATGTGTAACTGGATTGAAAACTGGCTTAATAATCGTACCCAGAGAGTGGTGGTCAATGATTCCTACTCCGAATGGTCCCCGGTAATAAGTGGTGTACCCCAAGGGTCAGTACTGGGCCCTCTTCTGTTTAACTTATTTATTAATGATATTGAGAATGGAATTAACAGCAATGTTTCTATCTTTGCAGATGACACCAAGCTTTGTAGTACAGTACAGTCTATGGAGGATGTGCAGATGTTACAGGATGACTTAGACACACTGAGTGTTTGGGCGTCCACTTGGCAAATGAGGTTCAATGTGGATAAATGTAAAGTTATGCACCTGGGTACTAATAACCCACATGCATCATATGTCCTGGGGGGAGTTACTCTGGGAGAGTCGCTGATGGAGAAGGATCTGGGTATACTTGTAGATAATAGACTACAGAACAGCACACAATGTCAGTCAGCTGCTTCTAAGGCCAGCAGGATATTGTCATGCATTAAAACAGGCATGGACTCACGGGACAGGGATATAATATTACCGCTTTATAAAGCTTTGGTGCGGCCTCATCTGGAGTATGCCGTCCAGTTTTGGAACCCGATTCATAAAAAGGATGTTCTAGAGCTGGAGAGGGTACAAAGACGGGCAACTGAACTAATAAGGGGAATGGAGCATCTTAGTTATGAGGAGAGATTAAAAGAATTACATTTGTTTAGTCTGGAGAAGAGACGTTTAAGGGGAGATATGATTAATTTATTTAAATATATAAATGGCCCCTACAAGAGATATGGGGAAAAGATGTTCCAGGTAAAACCCCCTCAAAGGACAAGAGGGCACTGCCTCCGCCTGGAGAAAAAAAGGTTCAATCTCCGGAGGTGACAAGCCTTCTTTACCATGAGAACTGTGAATCTGTGGAACAGTCTACCCCAGGATCTGGTCACAGCAAAAACAGTAGAGAGCTTCAAAACCGGCCTAGACAAGTTCTTAGAGCAAAATAATATAAATGCATATGTATAGAACCTATCACCCCTCCCCCTTCCCTGTATTCATCCCCTCCTTGGTTGAACTTGATGGACATGTGTCTTTTTTCAACCGTATTAACTATGTAACTATGTAATATGTAACCCAGCCTCAAGCTGTAAACAACATTTATCATGACCAGTGTCTAATACACTGGATTCATCGTGAGACCCACACATGTATATAGATGAAATCTGAATTGCAGCAACAATTTATGCCGTGCAGGCTTAAAGGACAACTCCCGCGGACCCCCCCCCCCCCCAAAAAAAAAAAACAAAAAAAAAACACAGACACCATACTCACCATCCCTCCGGTGACGATCGCCACTCCATTCGCCCGCCGTCCGCCTCACCGTCACCGCCATCCAGCAATGGGTCCTGGGGATGGAAAAGCAACCTCAGCCAATCAGGGCTGAGCAAGCTGGAAGCCATGTGATGCGCTCCAGTCAATGAAAAGGCTGCTGGTGCGCATGTGCACCAGCAGACTTTTCCGTCACATTTACTCTCAATGAAGACGCCAAGGAGGAAGAAGATCCGGATCGCCCCCCGGCTCTGACGTTGTCGTCACCAGATGCCGCCCGGGAGAAGAGGACCGTGACGATCGTAATAGGTAATGTATATATTCTTTAACTTCCGGGGGGGGGGGGTCAGGGGTCCGAAAGTGGGGGAAGGGGGCCAGACCGGGTATTTAACCACATTAGAAAAGTTATATAACTTTGTAATGTGTGTTAAATAAGCTAAATAATTATTTCGTGGGAGTTGTCCTTTAAAGTGACTGTACCACCAGGCCCAGGCTAAAGCACAGGAGGCGGGCCGACCCACCCTTAGTGGGAGGAAACCCCAGCCTGTCCATGACATGACTCCATTAGAATCAATGGAACCCTATCATAGAGGGGTGGGGGGTTCCCCCCACTAAGGGTGGGTCGGCCCGCCTCCAGTGCTTCAGCCTGGACCTGGTGGTACAGTCACTTTAAATTGTGATTAATATGGCACAAACTAAAGCCACTCCTCCTTCACTAGCAGCACCGCCTTTTTTCCTACCTCCTCCGCTGGCCTGCTGTGAGCTGTGCAGATGGCAAAGATTCTGAATTATTTGTGCAAAACAGGCACAACAAATGTGGACTTTGTGCTGTCTCTGCCACCCACACAACATTATACTAAGATAAACCTCCTTCATGCTACCAAACTGATTTGTTTGGAAAGCAAGCTAATGTAAAAGGGTAAGGTCACAAGTGGCAGTTTTTTAGCATTTTTGCTGAAGATGTTTTACTGTGTTTTATATTTATGAGGTTTCCCAGGAGGTTAAAGATTCTTTTTAAACTGACTGATGACTGGTGTTATTCTTGGTAAAAATAAATAAATAAATAAATAAGAAGTGTGTATTTTGCTGTTCATGTAGTGTGTTGTGCTTGCCAAGGTTAGCCTGTGGAAGAAACTCCCATACCCTTGCAGAACAATGTATCAAACATATGGTGGTCAGCAACACTAAGTACTAGTTTGGTGGAATTTAAACATGGGGCAGAATTATTTATTCATGATGATTATGATTTATTTATTTAGTTAAAACAATGATAATCTTAAAAGTAAAACATAAATTGTGATGGTAATCACAATGGTTCCCATAGGGCCTTTGCAGTAAAAAAAAAAAAAAAAAAAAAAAGTTGATTACGGTAAGTTATTACCTTTGTATATGATACTCAGGGAAATAAAATAGAATTGATAAATTGATATATAAAACATAAATTAAACCCACCATACAGTAAAGAGATCATAAATATTTATAAATGCAATGTGAATCAATTCATTAGTAATAATAAATCTCAACATGATACAACTGGTCTGGTGTAGTTAACATTGTTTGGGATGCATTAATCAGAAAATGACAGCACTTTTTACTTTAATAAGTGGGCTGTAAGTAATATTGATGCAAAGTCAAGCTGTTCTGTATGCTGCTGAGGAAGAAGCTAAAGACATCCCCAAAACACTCCAAGGTTTCATGCACACGTCCGTTAAATTTATCTGCATTTCCGATGAGGAAATATAGATAAATTTCCAGACCCATATGGTTGTATTAAGCACGGACACTTTTCAGGATTTCACAGTGGCTGATTATACTGTGGAAGAATAAAAATTTGCAGCAAGAATAGACCACCATAGACTTTAATAGTAAACAATAAAGTTTTGTAATTAATTGTAATTCAGACCACCTTGGACCACAAGTATACAACAAATTACCACCAAAACTGTTTTTGAACCAAATAGATGACCATAAATAACACAGAAAAATAATGAACATACCCAGAAACCTATGTATGCATAAATACATCATTGTCCAAATATAAATAGACAGAAAAAAGCCCATCTATAAACTATATTGGTTGAGTCAGTAAGTACATTAGAAGAAATATCCACCACCTCAATGAACTTTCAATCAGTTTCGTCTTTATTCAGTGGAAAATCACACTCCGTAGTCCCAGACAACCTACATGTTTCAGGCTCGCAGGCCCTTAATCATGGTCAACACATATATCATCACCCTTCACCCTTCTGGCTTTAACTGAAATCTGTCTGCAACCATCTGACAATGCTTTCCCTGCTGCTCTATCCTATGGTGGTCTTCATTTCTCCCAGACCTGGGGGTAGGCCTGGTGAGGAGTTGGTGTTCTTCTCTCCCTGCAGTGCACATTCCAGGTCATTCCCCCTGAGCCCTCACTCTCATTCCCCTCCTTTGAGGTTCACACCCTCAGACTCTTCTGCCCACTTCCCCTCAGAGTTGCTGTAATCTATCATCCCCCTGGTTCTCCTAGACAATTCCTAGACCACTTTTCCACCTGGCTTCCTCATTTCTTATCCACAGAAGTCCCCACACTAATCCTGGGTGACTTCAACATCCCCATTGATATCCCAATCTCCCCTCCTGCCTCTCAGCTTCTGTCCTTAACCGCCCCCTTTGGCCTTTCACAATTAACCAACTCTCCCACCCACAAAGGTGGGAATACCCTGAATCTGATCTTCTACTGACACTGTTCAGTTGCTAACTTCACAAACAATCCTTCTGAATTATCAGACCACAATCTGCTTTCTTTCTCAATCACTTACATCCGACCGCCTCTTGACACTCCTCAACTTTTAGACTCTCTACAATCCTCACCATCCGATAAAATCTTGTAGCTTTATTCCATTCAAAAAGCAAATGACAAACAAGATGCGGACATAACGTCAGACGCCAGCAGGTAAGTGGTGACAGTCTGTTTCGCGTTTCCCCGCTTCTACGGACCTCCTACCCTTATATGCGTCATCACTACTTAAATAGTCATGTGACTTGTGACGACTAAGGCAAATTATGTGCATACAATTACAAAAGACATATTAAAAATGATACAAAATCTATACAGAAAACATGTCCCTTCACATTTAAAAACAAAATCAGGTGCCCACGCAGCAATTTATATTAATAAGTTACAATCAACTTTATCATTTAGGCCTCCAGGACCTTCAGCCTCTAGGCGCAGTATCCACTTAGTCTCAGCTTTCAGCAGATTGCGATGTCTATCCTGCCCTTTAACCCCTTGTACTCTTTGTATACCAGCAAACTTAATACAGAAAACATCATTATTATGTATCTCCTTTATGTGCTCAATAAATCTTGGCGCTCCAGAACCCGTCTTTACAGGGGACCATACAATAATATACAAACTATCTCATATCATTATTACCACAGGGGGAAACAATTCATACATGCATATATAGGAAACCAATATAAATAAAGTGCAATGTGCGTAAGGTTGTAAACAAAGGTACTGACTGCAAAGATAGCAAAAATCAAGGGCTAAATTGCCCTACACATGATATTGTGTATAATCCCCTATTCCCAACTCAGACCAAACAATGCATAGGAATCCTATTTCCCCATGTGCCACATCCCCTGCACCACACCAGGGGTTCTTCTATAGTTCCATGTACTTTATATGTTTTACCTGTAACAAGACTAGAGATGATTGAACATCGTAGGTTCAATCGAACTCGAACATTCTCGACCCTGCCGCATTTGATTGCTGATGCCTTCCCAATCCGTGCGGAAGGAGCCTATTACCTAGGCTGAATCCCGGAATTTCAGGCGGTCCCCGGGCACACTCCGTCTTCCGCATAGACCCGGAAGGCATCAGAAATCAAATGCGGCAGGTTCGAGAATGTTCGAGTTCGATCGAACCTATGATTTTACAATGTTCGATCATCTGTAAACAAGACATTGGCATGAAACTCGCTTATTCAGCTCCTTCTACGTACAATGGCTGGACTAGGGGCAAATAAAGCACTTGTGCCTCGTGTCACCCACAGTTCGTAGTCTGCACGCTCTTACGAGCAGGTCTCATATATATGATGTGCTTTTATTTATTCTAATTTAATTTTATCATATATGTAATTGTAACCTCTTTACTGTGTTAAAAAAAAGCACTGCGGAATCTGTTGGCGCTATACAAATAAATATTATTATTATTATATTAAAACACTTGGCGTGAGGTCACCTGACTCTCTGACTTCACCCCCTTCGCGTATAATAAGAAAAATTGTAAAGCCTATATAGTACTGGCGACATACAACTAAAGTGGTCAAATGTTACCATATTGCACAACATATACATTATATCCATATTTGTTGCACATCACATAAACCACATATTTTTTTTTATTTTTAAACCTGTGGGAATCTTGGAGGAACCCACTGTTTTGTGCATTAACTACTGTACATATGGTCATTAATGTCAGAAGTAGAGACAAGCAGTAAGGCTTGGCATTTGAATTCCGCTACTTGGAGAAGATGGTTGAAGCCCTAGGTTGTAGCCTTTGTAGGTTTGTGGAGTTTTGGAGGAAAGTAGTGTACACAGAGGAAATCGGTCTCTAAGAAGCCAGGAAATAATTTACATGTTTGGAGCTGCCATGCCAATATGATATTTAGGGGCATAAAAAATAAATTAACCAGAAGAGAGTGTCACAGAAGAACAGAACCAGGATTAAAGTCAGTAAAATCAAGGTTACACCAGGAGAGTGTATCAACGTCCAACTTGGAGTGCAGCGACCCAGGGGACATTTGTTATTTTTGGAGCAAGGATAGCTTTAGAAGCACTACAGGTGCACTTGCCACAGTGATCAGGAGTGGTATGAGCTTTGCCCACCCCTGGATACACGGACTCACCTCAGTGCACTGATTGGCTGACCGCTGGGAGATGCCAGGAGGCTCAGAAGCAAGCAGGAGCCTGGAGCAGCTGATGTATGCTCCAGGGCTGCCCCCGGTCGGGAGCATACATTACCTGCTTAGCGCCGCGGCTGTGTCAAGTTCCCAGCTCCCCTCGCTCCTCATCAGCCAATGAGTGCTGTCATGCACTGATTGCCTAATGGGGAGTGAGGGGAGCCGGGAGCTTCACACAGCTGTGGCGCTGAGCAGGTAATGTATGCTCCGGGTCAGGGCTGCGGGTGGCGGGTTAAAGGGGCAGGGTTACATATCTGCAGCGGAAAGAAAATTCCTCTGCGGGTATGTGACCCGATAGGCCTTCATTATACCAGGATCCGCAACCAATTACAATGCAAACTCGCAGTACGTGTGAAGGCGCTGTGAGTCTTTACTGAAGAACTCTCCAGACAGTACAATGGTATAAAGATGTATATAGACAAATATAGCTTTGCAGACGTTCAGGTGAGCTGATAAAGAGGTTTTTTTCACAGTTTAGGAAATTTAGCAATATGATAGATGTTAGAGTTGATTCTCCATATAGCAATACAGTAGCCATTTTGTATCCTCTTATATATATATATAATTGTATATATGGACAGTATGATATAGTAACTTGTTTTCTATATTCTGTGGAGAGTTTGCCCAGTTACCAGCTAGCACTGGAATGTTTAAACATAAACTAGTCTTATCTCGCGTAAAAGAGCTTGTCTTGAGATGATCCACCTGGTATCTATACATACTTCTGTGATATATATTGATGTAACCAATAACTATTAATCTTGGGATATTTGGGCATGTAGTCAGTAATTTGCCTTAAAAAGAAACTGCAATTCAATTAAAGATCAGAAATCGTGATGTGTTAGTGAGTTTTCTCCGGTCGACCGAATAATATCAAATTAGAATCTCTGCAACATACTGAGGGAAACTTTGACCCTAACAATAGACTTTTGTGCTTTTCTCTGATAAAGACACAACTAGTAAACTGGTAGATGAGAGCAGATAATTTTTATACTTTACATAGTTTAGGAGCTGGAAATACACTGATAAGTTGCATATGCAGACTCTGAAGGCAATAGCCTTTTGAGATCAATAACCTTGAAAAAGGCAGCTGAAGCGACTTGGGGTCTGTGAGGGTGAATGTGGGATCCTATCCAGACAACTGTGGTGGTAGGAGAAAGTGCTGTATCTATGGGAATGAACATTCACCTAAGCTACCCTGTGGGCACAGAGTGACACACGATCAGGGATTACAGGCCCACCTAGTGGGAGAGCTAGCCCCTTAGGAATCCTAGCAGGTTTGCAGTAGAGGCTCAGCCTTTGCATTGTGCTATCCTATTATATAGGTACCATTGCTGACTGTTAAACAATTGCTATGTAACTGCATTAGCATTTTTATAGCGAATTTGTAGCTGACAGATTTAGAATGGGGTTGAGCTGCAATTCCAGACACAATTCATTGATAAGATAGGTGCTGTTTATGAGAGATATAATGCAGTCATTAAAAGCCATACACATAGACTTTTGTTACTTAATAGAGATGAATGTAAGTCAATCATGCTCGGGTCCGTCCAGACCTGCACATTCAGTATTCGATTAGCTTTGGCTGAAGAAGTTCGAAGCAGCCCTAGGGAGTCCTGGAAAACATAGATACAGCCTATGGCTATATTAATATTTTTCAGGTATTAGTGCCGCATACAAATTCTTCAGCCAACGCTAATCAAATACCGAATGCGGGAAATTAAGACATATATCGAAATTAGGGCATACACATAGACCTGACATCCAGAGAATACACTTATTATAACGGATCAAACTTCATATTGTACTTACCCATGTTGCCTAACAGGTGCCCATACCCCCAATGCATGTGTCGCGATCCTCTCACTTTCTCAGGAGGGTGTGTTCTAACTACTATCTACCTAGCTTATATGGATTCATCCAGTGACGTGCGCGCTGCACTACATGAGATCAATCTGAAAGAACGCCCAAATATCCTCATCCAAGATCATATCCTCATTTATGTGCACTACCTGATGGTAAGTATGAAAACTGATAGATCTATATGCATGTTAGATCTCAGGCCAAAAGCTGCAATATCACATGGCCATTACATGAAAACCTATTAGCAGAACCAGAGTTTATTATCCATCAGCCACTAAATAACCCTCCCTATCTCAACACTACAAATTAATTACCTACATGTGCATATGTGCAATATGCGGATACATTGTATACATTATATATCTTATACTATCAGTGATTATTGCTACATATAATAAAATGCAAAAATGTCACATTCAGAAAAATATATACACATAAAAAAAATCACAACATGTGAACAGCTGCATATTATATATCACCAAACATGTTTTAAGTTTATCCCTCTATAGGCTGTCATCAAGGGGGGAATCAGCTAGTTTGGAAGCCAATACTGTATCTGTTTGAAGCACAGGCCAATGCTTCTTTAAAATGTCTCACATTTTTTTCCACCCTAATTTTTATGTGGATATACATGTAATCTGATTATCTCTCTGTTCTTTTCTTTTTATTTATTTATTTATTTTGGGGGGGGGGGGTTGCCTATGGCTGTATCCATATTTTCCAGGAAGCAGAGGCCTGCATCTAACTTCTTCAGCCAATGCTAATCAAATACCAAACGTGCGGGTTTGGACAAGCCCCAGCATGCTCGAGTTGTGTACATCTCTAATGCTTAACTGTTACTTAATTTAGGTCAACCAATTTTATGAGACTTATGCTTATGTTCTGAAAAATCAGCCTTGATACGTGACATTTGGCAAAGGACACAGAGGCAAAATTAATTACAATCAACATTTATTCTAATCGCAATGGCAGTTGTAGGTCAGAGAAGCTCCACGGGATACCTCTGAGATGTCATGCAGACATTTCATCTGAATTTTAAATATTGATCGTTCGTTTTAATACATTCATTTTACATACATAAAACATGAATAATATTTGTAAAATTTTTAAGGCTATGTTCACACTGCGTATGTTTCCGTCCGTAGTGCGAACCGCGAATATACGCACGTAGTTTTGAGGTTGGTGCGTTCGCTTGAAAGTATACGATATACGCCCGCACAATGCACACTACGTATGAGCTTACGGCCGGATGGTATACAGTGCCGAGAAAAATGAACAAGACCATTGTTTGAGGACGAAAATGTTCCAACTCACGGCCGTGGATTTCCATGCGGTCCTGTACGGAGTACTTATTTCAGCCAAATTGAACTTGATTTTTTGATCCAAAAGGTTCTGTGAGTTTTATTGGGCTGGGCGAAGATTTCCAAGTAAATGACCTGCCTCAGATCGCTTCAAAACAAGCTAGGGAAGCATAACTGTACTACGGGGGTATGTTCGCGGTGCATACGCATCCGGCCACATGTCGATTTTTCCCACGCCCGTAGTTTCAGCCGCACATGTGCGGCAGCGTATGAAATGCAGCCGGACTCATACGCAGTGTGAACATAGCCTAAAGTTGTAAATAGCAATAACAGCATTGTCTTGTGTTTCCCACAGCAGCCAATCACAGCTCAGGTTTTATTACGAGCTCTGGTACTTGAAACCTGAGCTGTGACTGGTTGTTGTGGAAAACATTGGAGTAATCGTAAAGCTGATTGTGAATCATCCTTCTGTTTGTGAATCTGGGCTAGCATACAAATTCTTTTAGGAATTGTGTGAGGTAGTGTAAAGGTGGAAAAATATACTATGGATATGATATTTCTGTAAAAAAAAGTGGTGTTCTAGAGCAGTGCTTCCCAACCTTTTCCACCTCGGGGCAAACCTTGGAAAAAAATTTTTCCTCAGGGCACCCCTATTAAATAATGTTCTACAAAATAAGAAAACCGTCATACAGTGACTCACAGGTGACGTCTTCTTTGATCTGAGGAGTCACTTTCCCTTTTCCTCTCCATCCGCCATGATGATTTCTTCCAGCTACTTTTCATCTCTTCAGAACCTGCAAGGCAAACAATTTAGGCTCTGCACATTTCTAGCAACTTCCTTTCCTTTCTCCCTCCTGTAGGCTCCCAAAGTAACTGTGCTGTTTGGTGTTATGTGCAGTAAAGCGAGTAGGAATGTGGGATGCCCCCTGTGTGTAGGATCCCCTGCTGTGATGAACTAATAATGCCCCCAGAGGTGCCCCCATGAACTAATAATGCTCCCAGAGGTGCCCCCATATACTAATAATGCCCCCAGAGGTGCCCCCATATACTAATAATGCCCCCAGAGGTGCCCCCTATGAACTAATAATGCCCCCAGAGGTGCCCCTATGAATTAATAATGCCCCCAGAGGTGCCCCCATGAACCAATAATGCCCCCAGAGGTGCCCCCATATACTAATAATGCCCCCAGAGGTGCCCCCATATACTAATAATGCCCCCAGAGGTGCCCCCATATACTAATAATGCCCCCATATACTAATAATGCCCCCAGAGGTGCCCCCCATGAACTAATAATGCCCCCTGCTCTGCCCCTAAAAAAAAAAAAAAAACATCCTACTCACCTAATCCGGGCTGTGCAGGCAGCAGCTCTTCCTCCTCTTCGGGCTCCATCTTGCGAGCCGCAGGGACAGGACTTCCGGCAGGCGTGATGACGTTATCACGTCCCGGCCTCCCATAGGCTGCTGGTATGAAGTGCCGGCAGCCTATGGGAGTGAATATAGGAGCAGGACGCTAACACTTCCTGCTCCTATATTCTGCTTACTTTAATGTTCCGCCCGCTCATAGTGCGGAACATGAAAGTGATCCGTGCATCCCGAGAAGCTGCGTGGCCGCAGCTTCTCGGGATGCTTAAAGAGACAGCGCACATTTCCCACCCGCGGAATCCCGCGGCACCCCTGGCGGGTTCTCCCGGCACGCCAGTGTGCCGCGGCACCCCGGTTGGGAGACGCTGTTCTAGAGATTTGAAGGGAACTTTAATTCTTAATAAAATAGTAAGTGAAGGACAACAAGGATTGGTTTCTTTAAGTATTGCACAGTATTAAGGCCATATTACACGGCACAATGTGAGAAGGAAGTGAGTGTTGACCTGTCATGTACAAACAGCCAACAGGGAGGAGCGAGAAGGGGAGCAGAGGGGATCTGCGGGAGGGGTTGGGTGACCATAACCCTCACCGCCATAATCCAGAGAGACATGCCCCCCCCCCCCCCCCCCCACCCAAAGCATCACAGCCAATTGTCTAACATATTCTGCAGGTCAAGATTTAAAATGTTTACTCCTACATCAGACAAATGGACTGTATCTCTTCTGTATAAGCCGCCAATAAAACCTTTTAGGTCCACATGCTGGCAACTGAAACCTCCCAAAACAGGTAGATATTTTTCCATTGTTCTGTTCACCTTATGCCTAATACATTCCAAAAAAAAATTCTGGTCCTCCCATAAAAGATTGAGAAAGATCTCTGAGAAAATAAAAACCACAGAAGGGAACATACATTTAAAGACTACAAAGTTGCATCTCATGTCCCATAACAAGTCAAGCATCTTTATTTCCCTAGGTTTTTTTTTACTGAAATGTGAAATACAATAACATTGGAAGCAGGCCATATGGCAACCAACTTCTTTAATTAGGCTACTCCACGCCATCTCAAATCGTCAATGCCCCACCAAAAAAAAGGCACTTTAGCACGGTCAAAACCTAGATTCTCACCATAGAGCCTAGTCGCTGCTCGCCTTTGAGCCTAGTATATAAATCAGTGACCAAGTATCCAGACCACTGCAGGAGAATATGCAAAGAAATAAATCACAGTAATAGATGAGGTCTGTTATAAAGTTTAAATATATTAGATTCCCAGTGGCCTATTCTTTTTACAGTGGCATCATCAAGGCCCAAACCAGCCACCTCTGTGGCAGCTCCTATTCTGAATCTGAGGGAAAAATCCCCAAGATTAAACAGCAGTAAAGCTTTCTTAAAAACAAAAAGAAAAATAGTATCTGGTTAATGGAGAACTATCAACATGCACAAAACATGTACCCTGGCAAGTAGGCCTTTAAGAAAACCAGTGCCTAATTCACCAGGCAAAAGTGGGGAGTAGGGATGGTCCGAACCCGCCGAGGTTCGGGTTCGGCTGAACCCGAACGCTCGGCATCGGATTACCGTTGTCTGCCCGCTCCATGCAGACAGCGGAAATCATTGTGGATGGTTCGGGTTCGTACGAACTCCGTACGAACTCGGTTCGGACCATCCCTAGTGGGGAGCACACTAAACTGTTAATAACCACTAAACTACCCTTATCCAATTGATCAGTTTTAGACCTTCTAAAGCACTACTAAGCTATCAGCATTTAAATAAACAGCAATGGGGACATTGATGACCTGCTTGGGGCCACAATGTCACCAATCCTAAATGTAGTAAAAATTGCCAAAATTAATGTTGAAAATACAAATGTGAACAGTGCTCCATGGTGTTAAGGAGAGTAAATAGGAGACTGTCTCCTGATGTAGTTGGGCGAATGCAAGGCACAACACTCAGCAGCAGTATGTATGAGAGCAGCAGCCACTCCCAGGTACCATAACAGGATACCAATAGTAAAAAATTCCTCCACTCCAACAACCCTGGATGGAATCAGGCGCAGGTCCAAAATAGGCAGAAGATGAAAATGTATAAAATATTTATTTAAAAACACAACACAACACAAGTCGGGCCGAATTATTTATCAAGTTTTAATGCAGAGTACATTCTAGGATCTAAAAAAGGGTGTGCACATGCTCAAATGTACTCAGTAGCTGCGCACAAACTAGACCATCAGACCGACCAATAAATAAGTAGTCATCAGGGTAATGTAGTACCATCAGGACACGACTTCTGCACTAACCATTGTAGAAAAGAAGTATAAACCTCAAAATAGAAGCAGGAGTGGGAAAACCCCATAGGCATACACTTATCATAGTAAAAACAACCATCAAGCTGCATCCCTAGTTAAACCCTGTTGGATGTACAGGAAGTAGGGTGAAGGCTGATTTTATACCACCCTTAGCTACCTTGGCCCCTCTGCCAAACAACTGCAGCAAATTAAGGGATTCATCAAACGTGGCATATTTGACTGAAGTGACGTCTCATTATTCAAAGATCCCTTAACCAGATGAGAGAGATGATAAATTATTTTCTTTTTTGGGCACTACACCAATAGGGGATATTCTAAAACCAGCAAGTGTTGGAGAACTAAAAGCAACTCAAACAGCTTCCACCTCTTTGCTGTTCTTGTCCAAAACAACGTCATGATGAAGAGCCACAGAATGTCGGTTATCCAACCACAATAGCACTGGGCCTCCAAACCGTGGCACGGATGAACCAGTGCATCAGATTGTAGATATAAATTGATTTACTCCTTCCCGCTCAAACTTGGTCGGCCAATTAGAAGATGGTTCAAACATTAGCCTAGTAACCAGGGCAACTTCCCAGATACCAATCTACCTGGAGATACACTGACACAGACCACTGCAGCCAATCAGAGCCCAGTTTACATAGTAGGAACCAGTAAAAAACAGAAACGGGGGAGAAGCATATCTGCTTAGAGACATAAATCTTTGCCTGAACCAACTGGCCCCTGGACCTCTGACATCATGTGCCCCCAATGCAAAGGCATATGGGTCATTTCATTATTTTCAGTATGGTCTTCACCAAATACCCTCTGTTTTGTTCATATTAGGTTTTAACAAATGTGGTAGTAAAAAGGGGAGGGGTAGTGAAGTAGTTATTCCCTATACACAGTGTCCATAGAATAGGGCATAACTTACAGACCAGCAGTTGGACCCCTAAGATCTCGAGAACAGGGACCCCAGAATCCTAGGTGAATTTTGCTGCAGGCCACTCCATTGATTCTCTATAGAGCCACCAAAGTTACCCAAAATCTGCATTTGGCTCTCTCTGGCAGATTTGTAGAGGGGCTTATCCTGCTTTAGCAGGTTAAACTGTATGGGTTATTAGCCAATGAATTTTAGAAGTTTTAATGTTGTGGCTTGTAAGGGCCCATAGGAGTTTTACAATTCTATTTGACTTCTGTGCTGTGACATATCCAAGCTTAGTCTATGTTCACACAAAGTTTTTTCAGCTCCGTTTAAAACGACTTCTGTCATTTTGAGTGTAAAATAACGAATGTCATTTAGCTGCCTGGCCTCCCCTTAGAGCAATGACTGGTGTTTGTACATTATTCTAGTTTGGGATTACTAATTGGCCTTTGGGTGCAGCTTGATTGAAAAGTCCATTGCATTTAATAGTAAAAACGAAGAAAGAACGGTGACAAAAGAAAAACTGTACGTGAACAACTAATAAAAAACATCTGCTGTTTGCAAAAGACGTCCGAAAATAATGATCATGTTCATTACTTAAAACGCCCGGTATTCAATGCATTGTGTGCATTGGACGTCCTTCTTCCTATTGACTTCAATGCATTGCATTGCAGTCAGTTAAATTGCGGCAATAATCTGCCGACTCTTTTGACTTTGTGTGAACATAGCCTTACTTTGTGTGTGTCCTCTGCTGTAAATTGTAGCACGGCAAAGAAATACTTGAATCTGTCTGCAGTTGTAACTACTGTATATGTGTTATATTATGGGTACAATAAAGATCTTCATATAGAAATGATAGACAGCAGAATGTTTCATTATATCTAAGAATGAGCTTGTCCTTGCTGGAAACATTTATGGTCAGAAACATTAATCAGGACACATTCTATGCCCTTGACAAGGAGACAAAAGTAATTAATGCTAATTTTATTACTCTATATTAGATGGGGCATCCCACAGTGACTATATTTTAAGTAACTTGGCACACTGCCTTTTTTATTAGTGAAATTGTAAAGATATGATGAAATACATAATCATAAACTGCATATATTTATGGAATCTTTAAAGGTGCCTTTTTATTGAGTAATAATAACAAATATAAGGAAATTTAGGGTCTTCGTTCATAAAGTCACAAAAAACTACAGCAAAGTTAAAGGAGGTTTATAGGACTTAGTTATTGGCAAGCACTGTGTGCCCTTCTTCACACACACATTTTGCTCGTTTTCTGATCCTTTGCTTGTTTCCTGACTTCCCAGTTTCGCTGCCTGCCTTGACCGTATTGCCTGACCCTTGACTATCCGACTGACTCTTTGTTTAGTACCTTTGTTGCCCACCGTTACCGACCCCGATTGTTCACTACACTTCATTGTGTTTGTTTGTCTGTCTGTGTTCTGTGTTCTACTTACACCAGAGCAGGGACCAACTTTGTGGTTGTTCGCAGACGCCTAGGGCTGACCGAGGCAAGTAGGCAGGGACAGAAGGTGGGAACAGCCAGGGCTCACTGTCTGTCTTTATCTGTCTGACTGCCCTTGCCATACCTGATGCTAACACCATGTCACACGTTGAATTGTCCTGTTGGAAGATACTACCTGTCTTGGGAAGGAAATCATATGTGTGTATGTGATAAATTAATACCCAAATTGCTCTGATGTTTCTTACTTGTCATAACAATTTCCTTCTGTTCGATGAAGCAGAGAAAGTGTTGTATTAGACAGATGTCGGATAGCCTCATGGATCTGCTTGGTGGAAAGCCGCTCTACTGTAACGTATAGGACTGTCCTTGCACACGTTTGTAGTCAGTGTTCCCCTTCCACATTGCTTCCTTGCAATAGTGCAGTTTGTACATTCAGGACATACTTTCACTACATCAGTATGCAAAGAGTTCACAAACGGTGCAGTGACAGAGAAAAATATGTATAAAAAAAAAGAGAAACATTGAATTATAAGCATTGGAGCATGGCCTAGACAAAGGCTGGATTTACACTGGTATAATACAGGCCATTTTGTGCCTTCAAAAAGCTAACTCAGTGTGAATAAATCCTATAGATTGCTATTTTAGGCTATGTTGTCATTTATTTTTTGAGCTGCCATTTTTTCAGCCTCATTTTGATGAATATTTTACCCATACCAGGAATGCATCTAAAACACAGAAAGGCTATGTTCACACAATGTTTTTTCAGCTCTGTTTAAAATGACGGCCGTTATTTTGAGTCTAAAATAACGGACGTTATTTAGCAGCCTGGCCTCCCCAATGACTGGTGTTTGTACATTATTTTAGTTTGGGATAACTAATTGGCCTTTGGGTGTGGCTTAAAGGGGTATTCCCCCCAAAATTATTTTTGCATTAATATGTTGCTCACCCGTAGCTTTCCATCTTTCCAATATAAATTTATTACGGATTCTGCACAGTTCTGCTGTTATCCAGGTGCCCCCACCCCCACGGATTGCATAGAATCATCAGCTCTCAGTCCACTCCGACACGCTCCCTGCTCCTGGCCTGCACCCTCCGAGACGGCATCACGTGTCTTCCATCTCTTCAGTGGGCCGGGTTAGCGCTTCTAACCCAGTCCACTGAAGTGAGGGAGGACAGTGAGACGCTGCAGCTGTCTGCCTCTCTGACAGCAGCACCGCCCACTGTGTGCCCCTCGCCCTGGAGCTCACCAGCTCTATGTAACCCCCCCACCCGGAGCGTACCCACAGTCTGTGCCTCCTCTTACACCCGCGGCACTGTTTGAGTCTGTGCCCCCCCTCATCCGGTGGCCGCATTTGTGAGTGCAGCCCCCCCACACGTCTCCCGGTGGCCGCTCGCAGCCTCCGATAAGTGCAACTGTGTACTGGCGCCCCCCACAGAGATCACTCGTATCATACATCTCCCCCCACACTGTGTGCACGACCCCTTCACTCCTCCCCCATCCAGCTCACCCAGTGGCCGCCCGATGCTCCTGTGGATGCAAACCGTGCACCGCCCGCCGCCGAGCTCGAGCTCACCTGCACGCACATCTCCATCAGGCTGTGCATTTGCCCCACCGCTCACCCGATGGCTGCCCGCAGCGCTCCTGTGCCTGCAGCCCCAACTGTGTGACGCCCCCAGCCCCCTCATCCGCGGCCGCCCACAGCCCTCTCACCCCAGGACGCCCGCAGCCCTCTCACCCCAGGACGCCCGCAGCCCTCTCACCCCAGGACGCCCGCAGCCCTCTCACCCCAGGACGCCCGCAGCCCTCTCACCCCAGGACGCCCGCAGCCCTCTCACCCCAGGACGCCCGCAGCCCTCTCACCCCAGGACGCCCGCAGCCCTCTCACCCCAGGACGCCCGCAGCCCTCTCACCCCAGGACGCCCACAGCCCTCTCACCCCAGGACGCCCGCAGCACTCTCACCCCAGGACGCCCGCAGCCCTCTCACCCGCAGCCCTCTCACCCGCGGCCGCCCGCAGCCCTCTCGCCCGCGGCCGCCCGCAGCCTTCTCACCCCAGGATGCCCGCAGCCTTCTCACCCCAGGACGCCCGCAGCCTTCTCACCCCTGGACATCTCAACTCTGCTACATCGTTTTCCCTATCTCAGCTTTGCTACATCCCCATCACATCTCAGCTCTGCTACATCCCCATCACATCTCAGCTCTGCTACATCTTCTCACTATCTCAGCTCTGCTACATCCTTTTCCCTATCTCAGCTCTGCTACATCCCCATCACATCTCAGCTCTGCTACATCGTTCTCAGTATCTCAGCTCTGCTACATCCCCATCACATCTCAGCTCTGCTACATCGTTCTCACTATCTCAGCTCTGCTACATCCTTTTCCCTATCTCAGCTCTGCTACATCCCCATCACATCTCAGCTCTGCTACATCGTTCTCAGTATCTCAGCTCTGCTACATCCCCATCACATCTCAGCTCTGCTACATCGTTCTCAGTATCTCAGCTCTGCTACATCCCCATCACATCTCAGCTCTGCTACATTACCATAATCAGGCATAAGCATTGCATGATGGGACATGTAGTTTCCTATCTTGATTATAGACCATCTTTTAGAAAAACTTGTAACTCAGGAACGGAAGCAGCTAGAAAGATGGGAGATGGCTCGAAATACTCAGGGGGATTTGGTGAGTAAGGCCAGCTAGGTTTGGAGGCATTTCATCTTTTTAGCTCTTGGGGGGAATACCCCTTTAATTGAAAAGTCCATTGAATTTAATAATAAAGATTGAGAAAGAACAGTGACAAAAGGAAAACTGTGTGAAAAACTAATAAAAAACGATTGCTGTTTGCAAAAGACATCCGAAAATAATGATCATGTTCATTATTTTGACGTCCGCGGCAAAAACGTCCGTTATTCAATACACTGTGTACATTGGACGTTCGGCTTTTCATTGACTTCAATGCATTGCCATTGTAGTCAGTTAAATAGCGGCAAAAACTGTCAATTTTTAAAAATGAAAATGGGCCGCCTTTTCAATATTTTTGCCATTGTGTGAACATAGCCATAAGGTGTAGATCTTTCCCATTATAGTTTTCTCTGTGTGGATTCGCTTTTGGTTTTCATAAAAAAAATGCTGACCAATATGTACAAAAACTGCTGAAAAATAACTGAGGGTGAACATAGCTATAGTTTATGTCACCTATTGATTGGCTTGATTTGCAGCAGAATCCAGTACCAAAAATCTGGTGCGACCCTGATGCACGTTGTCCCACTTAACTAGACATAGTTTTACTAGACATATGGAAACAACAGTCATTTCTGAGGACAGCACTGAAGGTAAACTATAACATCCTCTTACACCATCTTATAATTGTTTTCAATGAAGTGGCAGCTGCAGCTGGACAGCAAGTTATACTGTAAATCTATATTTGGAGCTTTGTATTAGTAAAACAAATATTCAAACACTAAAAGTATATATTTTGAATTAAAGCGACTCTGTACCCACCATCTGAACCCCCCCCCCCCCCCCCCAAAAAAAAAAAAAAACACACTTGTACCTTGGGATAGCTGCTTTTAATCCAAGACCTGTACTGGGGTCCGCTCGGCAGGTGATGCAGCTATAGTCCTAAAAAAACAACTTTTAAACTTTCAGCCCTGTGCCCAACGGCCGTGGCCTAGATTGTGTATGAATTAGGCTGGCATACCCTCTCTGTCCCTCCTTCCCACCCTCCTCATCATTAGGAATGCTCCAGGCAGATTGTCTCCTATTCCCCACCTGTGTCAGCCTGGCGCATGGGCTGGACCGTTAAGGCACCTGTGCAATGTTCAGACAGGAGAAAATGTTCTAGGGGCATTCCTAATAATGGTGGGGAGGAGGGGAGGTGGGGAATAGGGATGGAGAGGGTGTGCCAGCCTAATGCATACACAATCTAGGCCATGGCAGTTGGGCACAGGGCTGCAAGTTTAAAAGTTGTTTTTAGGGCAATAACTGCATCACCTGCCGAACGGACCCCAGGATAGATCTTGGATTAAAAGCAGCTATCAGAAGGTACAAGTGGTTTGGGGGGGGGGGGGGGGTCAGATTGTGGGTACAGAGTCGCTTTAATGTAGTGCAAGTTTTGAACTTTTTTAGACTTTAAACTTAAAAAATGTTTTAAAGAATGAAAATTCACATTTTTGCTCAGTTTTTCCTGCAGTATTAAAATGGAATTTTTATGGTATACTTTAGCATGTTTCATATTCTGTTATTCTTCACACTTGGTTTCTCTCTGATCTGCACATAGTCTTGGAGATTATATTAAATAGACCCCAAAGGGGCATCACTCGCACAGTCATGATAATAAATAGAAGATGTTTTTGTTCATTAAACAAAAGGACATTTAAATTAAGAGCAATTACCATAAAGTTAATATAAACTGTCAAGGAAATGTAGAAGGGATATGCCATTAGAAATTAAATCAGTTCAGAGTGCAATAAGCTTTTTTTTTATTCTTATCTTTCTTAAAGGGGTTATCACAAGATTTAACACTACTGCCTATCCAAAGGTTTTTTGACCCATAGTTACAGCTATTTTATTTATTTGTGTTTATATAGATAAGGCTAGGGCTAAACAGTTATTTTTCCCATGACACAGGAGTGTTGCAGTGTAGTGGTCATGCTGCACTGCACTTAACGTTGGTATTGTGTGCCACAAGTGCTGCAACCCAACAGTCTGAAAAAGTCCATTCAAGATCTCCAGCAACTTATCATAGGCAATTTTAGGTTGTGAGCCCTTGTTAGAGGGGTGGCTTATCACTAGAGTATTGCTGTAATGCTACATTCTCTCCCCATTTTTTCCCATGCATATTGAAGTGAATAAGGCAAGCTGCAGTTTGGTTGATAGCTGCTGTGTTGGAAAAACTTAGAAGAAGATGCAGTGCTACACCAGCAAAATGGTGTACATTTCTTGAGACTGTTATTTAAAGCGACTCTGTACCCACAATCTGACCCCCCCCCCCCCCCAAACTGCTTGTACCCTCAGATAGCTGCTTTTAATCCAAGATCTGTCCTGGGGTCCGTTCGGCAGCTGATGCAGTTATTGTCCTAAAAAATAACGTTTAAACTTGCAGCCCTGTGCCCAACGGCCGTGGCCTAGATTGTGTATGCATTAGGCTGGCAAACCTCTCTGTCCCTCCTCCCCACCCGCGTCATCATTAGGAATGCCCCAGGCAGATTTTTGTCTCCTATTCCTCACCTGTGTCAGCACGGCACATGGGCTTAATCATTAAGGCACCTGCGCAATGTTCAGACAGGAGAAAATGTTCCAGTGGCATTTCTAATGATAAAGAGGGTGGGGAGGAGGGACTGAGGGGTGGTGCAAAGTTAGGGCACAGATATTGTAGGCCATGGCCGTTTGACACAGGGCTGCCAGTTTAAAAGTTGTTTTTAGGACAATAACTGCATCACCTGCCGAACGGATGGCCTTTTTTTCTGACATAGTGGTATATAGGAATGATAGTTCAGCAGTCGAATATGTTTTGTCTGCAATTTTATTCATTATTCACCTAACTGAATGAGAAGCAGTTGTTTTAAACTGTGCCTTTGTATTAGACTTATTGACTTGAATTTTGTGAGAAAGTGAGAAAAATGGCACAAATTCAAAAAGGTTTTTGTGCACAATAGATACATTTCACACAAAAGAGCCCTGCAAAAAAAGAAGCCACTAATAAAAAAAGGCAGTTATTAGACTAAATGATGAATTCCCGCCCAATATGTATTATTTCAATATGTCAATATGGAAAAAAAACTACTGTATTTAACATGTTCTGGTGTTTTTCAATGTAACACTTTGGCCATTGAGTTCCACTCCATAGGATTTTTTTAAAGGAGTACTCCGGTGATAAGATTTTTTAAGATTAATTAACACACATTACAAAGTTTTATAACTTTGTAATGTGTGCTTACAAGCTATCTTAACCTGTTTTAGTCCACTGGAGTACTCCTTTAATTCATTATTGTGCTGTTTTTCTACATTTCACACATTTGCTGATTTTATTCACCAGATATGAATATTCATATGATGCACTCTTTAGCGCATATTAGAATTACCCATGCTTATGAATTATAGTCATTAAAAATACATAAACAACAAAACATAGCTCATTCTGCTGGAAAAAGAATACTAATGCGAAAAGTGAACTATAAACTCTAAAACACAGAATGACAAATGGTGTACAGCAGTATGAAAGAAAGGAATCACAAGTGTCTGTACATGCCACACTGTTGTGGCCCCTCTGGAACTGCTTTGCTATTTTCCATACATTGGGAAGGATTCATATTGCCTGCTATGAGAACTGACATTTACAATCCCTTTTTCAATGCAGTTATGGTTGACATTCTGAATTAATTCCTATAGAAAAAAGCAAGTAGTATTGCTAACTTTTTGCAAATATTCCTAAATATTTGCCTTATTTCTATGGCAACCAATTATAATACAGCTTTAATTTTTACACAACATTTAGAGAAATTAGGGACTGGTTCAGTTATAACGGTGTTTCAGGTTAAAGGAGAAGTCCGGTCACAAGACATTTTTTCCCAAATGCAGGGGCAGTGGGAAAAACAACAAACCTCACTGACTGACCTTTCCTCGTGCCTCTTCAATGATGGATTGCCCCTCTGAGACCCCAGCTAGACCCCTGGGATATCCACCTGAGCTGACATCACGACCCGGTGGATGGATAGCCCGCTCAGCCAATTAGTGACTGGAATATGCAAAAGAGGAGCCAGTGGAGCCTCATTGAAGAGTCTCAAAACACAGGACTAGCCAGATATCCTTCCGGGAAGGACCCAGCCAAGGGGCAGCTCGTGTTAGGAAACCACCAAAACCACCATATTAAGTGGCCCTATAAGTCAAGGTAATGACAAGGGATAAACCAAGGCTAGGTAACCATCCACATACAGCTGTTTCGGGATGTTGCCCCTCATCAGTGTGGAGCAGGATTCTGGCTAGGTGGGAGCAATGCCTAGTAGAGCCATAAGAGAAACAGATTGCTGAACTCAGGAAGACCAGCCAAACGACAACACTGCCGGCTGCTAGTGAAAACGTTCAATGCAGTGAAGTCCTAGGTGCATTTCCCCCTGGGACTTAGTGACTGGGGCAGGATGAGGGGGTTGTCCATGAGCCCGGACAGGCATTTCCCCCTGAATTGTGACATCATCACAACTCGGGGGAAAATGCCTACAGGCGGGGGTTGCAGTGCCAGTCACATGGCACAACGCGGGCACGGGGAGAAGTAAGGACTGTTTGTTATCCTCTCCCCTGCCGCCTGTGGAATCCTTCCTATGGCATTTGGGACCCCAACTTAGGTCAAGAATGAAGAGGACAGTGCTAATGTAGTACTGCCTCCCCTTCTGAGTTTATTCCTGTACAGCAATGATCTAGGCCAGGGGTGTCAAACTCAAAAAGACAGTGGGCCAAAATTAAAAACTTGGACAAACTCGCGGGCCAACCTTGATATTCATTGAAATGCACAAGCAGCATATGTGGAACTTTCAGAGTGGCGTGCAGCGTTCCTGGCACTGTCAGAGTGCGTCACCAAGCACTTTGCACTACGATAAATGATATGATAAATCCCCACAATGGTGCCCCATATAGAACTCAGCCCCCCCAAATGTTTTTTTTATATATATAGTATCACATAGTAATAATGCCCCATATAGTAGCCATTCCCCCACAATACTGTTCCATATAGTAGCCATCACTCCCACAATAGTGCCCAATATAGTAGCCAGCCCTTCAAATAATGACCCATATAGTACCCAGCCCCCCACAATAGTGCCCCATAAAGTTAGCCAGCCCCCTTAGTAGTGCCCCATGAAGTAACCAGCCTCCCATAATAGTGCCCCATGTAGTAGCCATCACCCCACAACAGTGCCCAATATGGTAGCCTGCCCCCACATTAGTGCCCCATATAGTAGCCAGCCCTTCCAATATTGACCCATATAGTAGCCAGCCCCCCACAATAGTGTCCCATATAGTAGCCAGCCCCCACAATAGTGTCTCATAGTATCTAGCCTCCCACAATAGTGCCCCATAAAGTTAGCCAGCCCCCTAAATAGTGCCCCATGAAGTAGCCAGCCTCCCATAATAGTGCCCCATGTAGTAGTCACGTGCCAGGAGGAGAGGAGGGGCAGAAGCCGGATCTCCGCGCGGCCTGAACCTGTCACCCCTGGACGGCTCCCGGCTGCCGTATTCACGGGTAGAGCGAGTTCTAGAGCCGTCCAGGGGTAACAGGTTCAGGACGAACGGAGATCCGGCTTCTGCCTGTCCTCTCCTACCGGTCCCGCTCCTTATGCCGTTCCTGCTGAGGAGATGCGAGAGCCCGCTCATCTGTGTGGACGGCAGTTTCTCCGCGGCGGGATTGACATCAGGAGCAGGACCGTCAGGATGACGTATCCAGGGGTAGAGCGAGTTCGGGAGCCGTCCAAGGGTGACAGGTTCCCTTTATCACAACAGATTATAGTATGGGCAGTCCAGAACACTGCCCACACTATAATCTGTTGCAGTGTCCTATCGGCGGGCCAGCTCTAGGGAATCAACTGATTTCCTAGGTGGACCAAAAATAATGGCACCACGGGCCAGATTTGGCTAGACAGGTAGCAGCAGCCAGGCTTATTCTCTAGATTGTGAATGGGAACAGTGAAGAAGACAGCATTCCTCCAATATAGAGTTGTCATTATTTTTATAATAAATGGGGATGCCAGAGGTTGGACCTTTACCAATGATAAATTGACTGTATACCCTAGTGGTATGCTACTACTTTATGAGACGGAAATAGCGCTTTTGGGCCTATTCACAAATCCGCAATTCTGTCCAGAATTGCAGATCCGCAATTACGGACAGAAAATAGGATCAATGTATTTCAATGGCCCCATTCACGGTTCCGGAGTTGTATACAGGGCTGTGATCCATACCCCCCCAAAAAAGGACAGGCCCTAGTGCAGACTGAAATTCCATAACGGACACACCAATAGAACCCTATGGGATCCGTATTTTTGTGGATGTGATCCGCAAATAGTGACTAGCCAATGAAAAATAGCGGACTCAAATTTGCAGACTGAAGAATATACTGACATGTGAATAGACCCATAATGTCAAGGAGTTCTTTTGTATAGAAAGTACAGTTGTCCAAAAAGAAGAACCACATTAAAATTACACATCATGATTTATTGCTAAAGGGATTACGCAAAGTTTACTATAGACAAACACTGATACCCAATTAGTGGGGTTCGAAGTCTATTGCTAGGGAGAATACCACAGCTCACAATCTAAACACCAACCTCAACCCCATAGTCAAGGTCCCTGAATGAGAGAATGCAAAGGGTGTGGTTTTAGACACATGCCCGAGCCATAAAGCCTGTGGCAAACGTTTTAGTACTTACACCACTCTCTGTAGCTGCACCATAATTCTGTGATTGTGTGATTCTGTGATTGTCGGCCATCTTCTTGAGGAAGAGCTCACTAGAGAGAACCTGAATGACGCAGCCCCTGTACATTGTGGACTGTTACTGTGCTGTCACTCTGGCCACTGTATCTCTCCTGAGTGTATTATCCTTGGACAGTAGTTGGCAGCAAAGAACAGACTAGTGTAGTGACCCGGTATGGGCCCCTAAGTCTTTTTGCACCTGAGTAAGGGTTCACACAATTGCAGATGAAGTATTCACTGTAGTTTAGTGTTTTCCCCACTAGGTGTCACTAAAGCACTTGTTTTCTCTTATGCACAGCTGAAGGAAGTAAAGGGTTAACTGTATGCCACATGTGTTGTTTTGTCTACTGACAGGTGCTTTCCCTCCAGTTTTGTCCTATCCACTGTATTTTCTCTTGTTACACACACAGCCCCCACCAATCACAGGAAGGTTTAGTTAGACCCCTGAAGGAAGGAGTTAATTCCTAGTGAGAGGGGTTAGTCAGTCTTTAGTCTAAAGTCAGTGTGTGAGGAAGCAAACAAGCCACAGATTTCTGTTATGCAAACCACAGTAACTATGCAGTGCTAAGAAGTACCAAGGGAGAGAGCAGTCACACAAGGATCACCTTGTCCACGCCAGGAACCTCTTTAAAACGTACAGGGCAGTTACAGGAACTGACCCCAGTGGAACAAAGTTACTTTGAGTCTAGGTATCCCACTGCGCCTTGCCAGACAATCAGGAAGTCTTGGAAGTTGGCTTAGCCCAGATAACTAGACCTGGGACTCGTACTACCCTAACAGGACGTGTGGCTTTCAACTGTAGGGCAGAAGGTGGTCAGACGCAGTCTATACGTGAGTATAAGTGTTTTCTATATCATCTTCTCAGTCCGAACTGTTCCAGGCAGAGTACACTACTACTTGGACAAGGCTCTTCAGACACCCTCTCTGCTCTGCTAAACCTCCTCTTACAAGCACCTTATCTCTGCCTCAACCACCTGAGTAACCTTAAGTACTGTTATTGCACTAAACTGTATTGCTGCACGTAATATTGTGTTACATTACATTTCCTCAAGTAAATTGTTCTACACTTGGGTTAAATCTTTCTCCACGGGTAGGGCTCTAAACTGTCCAGGGTGGGTCCTATACCACTCCAGGCTACCGTGACAAGTGCCCAAGTAACCCTAGACCCACTCAGCTACCACACCATCGTACCAGCAGACCCAGGAGTAAAACCAACAGCCCTGTGTAAGCAAGTAACTCAACCATTCTATTCAATTCATTCTACTAACACGTTCTGGTAGAAAGATAGAAACATGTTAAGGCAACCCAATTAAGTTTAAGACTTGGCTGTCTCTACCTGCTGTTGTGTAGAAACCAATAAAGAGCCTATGCTTACCTCTCTGAGCTCCCCTGGTGTCCTCCTGTGGTGTCCCTGGTGTCCCCTGCTGACTGTAGAGCCTCCACTTCAGAGACATACTGTACGTCTCTGAAGTGACAGCTTGCTCAGCCAATCGTTTAGACGGTACATCGCCATGGCAAGTGATTATTTTGCAGTAATTGGTGGTGGTGGATAATGTGGAGATCAATCCCCACGCTGTGCAATTCGCAATAATGTGATGAGATGGCTCGCAACCCTGACACACATTTCACATCTAGATGCTTCCTTGGGCTTCCCTGTTGCCTGCAGACACTCTTTACTGTATAGCTCTCCAGCCCTTCAGTGAACAAATTGCCTTCAGCAAATTATTTCAAACTTTGACTTATCAGTCCAAAACTCCTGCTGCTATTTTTCTGCACCCCAGCTCCTGTTTTTATGCATAGTCGAAATGCTTGCAAGATTCGTGTACACACACACACACACACACACACACACACACACACAGAGCATTAGACATAAGTTTCGGTAATTTTCCATATACAGTAGTGCCTTGGTTTAGGAGCATAATTTGTTCCAGGACTTTGCTTGTAATCCAAACCCACTCTTAAACCAAAGCAAAACTTCCATAAGAAATCACTGATATGCAGACAATTGGTTCCACACCCCAAAAATAATGATTTTTTTTATTCTCATGAACATGTAAAAAAAATGAAATAAGATTTAAAATAACTGAATATGTGATATTATAAGTAACTGTACAGTATAGCAATCAGCATGTGGCGTATAATGTACAGTAAGTGCATAAACCTGATAACACAGCAGCAGTTTGTAGATACAGGATGGAACTGCAGATCCCCATAATGGAGAGGATGGGAAAACACAAGGGCTGACAGAGACTGTAGGGAGCATGAAGGAATGAGCAGGGCAGATGTGGGCACAGTATAGCAGCGCTCTCTGCCCGGGGTGATAGGGGTTACAGCTATGGAGAGATTACCTCCACAGTCCTGTCCCCTGATGCAAGCCCCCAGCCTGAAGTGGATCTGCCATGATTTGGAAGGTGAGGGAGACTTCCTGGGTCAGAGTACAGTACTGTAGACCACACAGTGCAGATCATGCCCCTCCCCCACTCGCCCTCCTACCCAGTACAGGGAGCTCTTAAACCAAAGCAATGCTCTTAAACCAAGTCACAATTTTGAAAAACTGTCAGCTCTTAAACCAAAACGCTCTTAATTCAAGTTACTCTTAAACCAAGGTACCACTGTAAATGTTTAGGCATACCATCCATTATCACTCTTTATACATCACCAACAAATCAGACTCGTTTTGCTTTGTACGAAGAAAAACGAATCTGCGCTCATCTTCTTTAGGCTCGCTCATCTCTAATCACTAGGATAGTGTGAATAAAGTGCAAGTCAATCAGGATTTCAGATTTTTCTTATTTCTTTGTATGACGCATCATGGTTCTGGTGCAAAAATAGGAAAATAGTGGATTCGATTGGCGCCAGAATAGCTTTTTCAGAAAATGATCCTCCTAACTTGGATGAACGACCTGCCAGGCTCTCTCAGGACAAAATACTTTGGATAGCAATGTGACGCGTTTTGGGGGTCCACCACCCCTTTATCAAGCATCATGGTTTTGGATGCGTTGCTAGGAGCAGAGAGTGTGCTAATCATGTGCTGTTTTGGAAACTCCAGTTCCTGCATTGTTCTCGGGAAATCAAATAAGTCCTAGGCACATAATATATGGCATCTAAACATTTGGTGCATTATATAGCCATATTAATGTGGTTAAACAAATAATGTCCAGTATCATTAGCGTTAAAGTCTCCTTGTTTCTATGTCAGATGCCATTTCCGTGACTGTTTTCTATTACATTGTAAGGCTCTGTTCACACAACGTATATTTTCCTAAAGCCACTGCCGTTGTATAACGGCTGAGATTATTACAGAAATATAAGTTGCCTTAGCGTCTATGGGATCCCGGACGGAGAGTATACACAATAGTATACACTCTGGCCGGGATCCCTAGCGGCGCCGCAAACAACTGATATGCCAGTTTTCTGCGACCGCAATTCACTGAATAACGGCTGCAGAAAACCATGTCAGTGCACACTATGGAGTGTATGGCTCCGGTCGCTCGCTCCATAGTGTGCTGTGGGGAGTTCTGATGCGAGTGCGCATGGATGCGACTGCATCAGAACACTGCGGCACCAAAGATCATCCGGCCGGTACTGCAGTACAGTCCGGGATGATCTTTTCAGAGACCGGCCGTTCTGTGACCCGGACAGGTAACGGAACAACCGGTCTCTTACGTTGTGTGAACATAGCCTAAGACTGTTAACTACCCTGACATGTACTATAGTGCATGACCAGTGTTTATGTACGTAAAACCAGACTATGCAGTAGATTGCTCACAATCATTTAAATATATTGCATTTACATATACTTCTGGTAAGTAGTGCAAAGTTTGACCTCCCAATGCTGATTGTAATATATATATATATATATCAAGCACTTTTCTAGATACCAAATAGCTAAATGTAAGTTTATTTTTGTTTAACATGCTGATAAAGGGCTCAATTACTGTGAAGTCTCTATCTTGTGTGAATTTAAAAAAGAAAGATGGAATAGCTACGAAGGGTGAAATGGGATCAATAAAAAAAGGAAACTGTATATAGCTGATCTAACAGACCCAAATAAACAATCTTATCTCAGTAACTAGCAATTCCACGCAGGGCAAAGAGCAGATCGAAATGTTTCCTGTAGAGGACTGTGCAACTTCTCATTTACTTCACTAGTAGGAAAACAAGATGTGAAAGCAAGAACACAGAGGCAAGATAAGAATAGGGAAATTGTTATATGATTTATTAATGTAGGTCACTAAGGGAATATTTTCCAGTGGATCCTTCTGAAAAATACCATTGCTCATTACTAATGGGATACATACATGCCCATCAGTGTAAGGCTATGTTCACACAACGTCAAAAATAGAGAAAAGGCGGCCGAGTTTGATATTTAAAAAAACGTCCATTATTGCCGCGAATTAACTGACTGCTATGGCAATGCCTTGAAGTCAATGGGAAGACGGACGTCCAATGCACACAATGTATTGAATAACGGACGTTTTTACCACAGACAGCAAAATAATGAACATGATCATTATTTTCGGACGTCTTTTGCAAACCTCGGATGTTTTTTATTAGTTGTTAACACACAGTTTTTCTTTTGTCACCATTCTAATTAGTAATCCCAAACTAGAATACAAACACCAGTCATTGCACTCAGGGGAGGCTTTGCCTGCTAAATGATGTCCGTTATTTTAGACTCATTGACGGACATCATTTGTGTGAACATAGCCTAAGACATTCAAATCCCCAATTGTATAATCACTTCTATCACCTGATATTTACTCTCGTTATTAAAATCAAGCTCCTCTTTAAAAACTAACTTTTATTAGATATACTTTGAACCCTTTGATGACCAGGCCAAATTTAGTTTTTACGCTTTCGTTTTTTCCTCCTCATGTTTGAAGGGCCATAGCACTTGCATTTTGTTTTACCTATAGACCAACATGGGGTCTCATGTTTTATGACACCAATGACAGGCTTAATTTTTCCATAAAATATGCTGCAAAACAAAATATGCTGGGAAAAAAAAATTATTTGTGTGGTGAAATTGAAAAACAAAATCGACATTTTATTATTTCGGGGGGTTTTGCGTTTACGTCATTGGCCCTATGGTAAAACTGGCATTTTATATATGTTCCTCAAGTCAGTCCGATTACAATGATAGGCAACTTACATATCTTTTATTTTATTTACAGTTTTTAAAAAAATTAAAACCTTTAAAAAAAAAAGTTTCTAAAATTGCTGTTACCATCCCTATAGCGCTTTTATCCTTTGGTCTATGGTATTGTGTGAGGTGTCATTTTTTGCGCCATGATCTGTACTTTCTATCGCTACTTTGATTTCAGATATGCAACTTTTCAATCACTTTTTATTACAATTTTTCAGGATTTAATTTCATGCTGTGTACCTTGCATGATCAGGAATTTGATAATGTTTGGGCAATTATCCGTGCGGCGATAACAAATATGATTGTTAATTGGTTTATTTATTTATAAAATGGGAAAAGGGGGGGGATTTAAACTTTCATTAAGGGAGGGGATTTTTTTATTAATGAAAAAATATATTTTTTTATTTTAGTGTAATTTATGTACATATGTACGTATATACTGCAAAGATCTGTAAGATCAGTGATTCATTGCTCTAGGCTGCTGGAGCCCAAACCAATGGATTGCTGAGCCAGGATTAGCGCTATTACGGTGCACAACCGCCGCCCTGCAGTATCCCCCCATGTAGGTAACTCCTCCAGTAGCTGATAGTATTCCCCATCTGTAATCTTAATCTGTTGATTTGCAGCTGAGCTCAGCTGTGACCGAAGGAATAATACTGCTTACAGCCACAAGAGTGTTTGGCAGGGCAGGGAGCCGAAGAGGGGGGCAGGTGCAAGTTGCAAGCATTGCATGCCATGTCCAATAGCTGCCCAATGTCACTTTGACATTTGTAATATTAGGCAGCTATTGAACATCACTGACAACATTCATTTAACATCACCCACAACTTTTATGGCCAGAGAAAATAATTGCTTCCTGCAGGTGGGACCTTTTCTGTTCTCCAGATAACTTCTACAGATCTACAGATAAAGACTAAAGGGACCTGATATCCCACAACTGTCCCTCACGTGATCTCCGCTCTTCCAATGACCTCCTTTTATCTTCCCCCCTTGTTTGTACCTCACAAAACAGCCTCCAAACTTTGCCCGAGCCTCCCCCATGCTCTTGAACTCACTACTTTAACGCATCTGGACTTTAATCACCATGGGTCTCCAAACTGCGGCCCTCCAGCTGTTGCAAAACCACAATTCCCATCATGCCTGGACAGCTAAAGCTTTGGATTTGGCTGCCCAGGCATGATGGGAATGTAGTATTGCAACAGCTGGAGGCCCGCAGTTTAGATACCCATGATCTAGACCTTCAAAGCAACCTGAAACACATCTCTTTATACTAGGCTACAACCTAGTCCTTAACCTTCTGTCTCCTCTCCCCCTTACCTTGTAGATTGTAAGCCCTCGCAGGCAAGGTCCTCTATCCCTATGTACCGGTCTGCCATGTAATGTGTTTTCATTTTGCAATGTTTTGTTTGTCACCCCCAATAGCGATCTGTGGAGAGTCCAGCTCATAGAGCCCCACCAGTGCAATATACATTTGTATAAAAGTGGACATTCAGTATGTTACTTTCTCGGCCTGCCTGATTTCGCTTCGGTTACAGCAGGTCCAATCAAGTGAGCTTGGTCTGTGTCCATATGTCAGTTTGACTGTCACATGGTATTTCAAAGGTTACATCTTGTTATTTAGGCGGTCTACTAGAAAATGTTAAGTATTTAATTTAGTGAATAAAAATAGCCATCCTAAAGAACAAAGCAATCTTCTGAAAATATAGGAAAATAACTTGTAAAGAAGCCTAACTCTTTGCAGACAGATTGCAGGACTTGTGATTAGTCTCATTAATGGTTCATTAACTGCATAAACACGGCAATAACTTGTCCAATTTTGCATTACTTTAAAAGGCTTCTGTGTCCAACCTTTGCAAGATTAAATAGATGTTGTTTCAAATTTCTCATTTCAGAAGAAGGACACAGCAGAATGAACAGAGAACTTACAATCATTTCCAGATATAGGAATAAATGCAAATAAACCTGAAAACATTTGAAGCCAATATATATTGTACGCCGGTAATCTATTCAACACTGTCTGTCACAGCTAAACATTACATGCTTGACAAATAAGGAGTTCAGTTTCCAGAACAATAAGAAAAGTTGTCAAATAAAAAGATAAATATACATATATATATATATATATATATATATATATATATATATATATATCCTGCATACTTTTTCCTTTTTAATAATCACTATAAAAATACTGCATTCTAAATAAAGGGTTCACACTAGGCTGATTTGCTAAAATGTACATAAAAATTCAAAGTAAATTGGAGTGCATGTATAACAAATCAGCAAATTAGGTTTAAAGGCATGGTAGCACCAAACCTCTCAAGAACAAGAAAGGTGCAGCTTTACGCCATGTTCCCCTTACATAAGTTTTGTAGTAATCATGGCCGTTGTAACAATGGCCGTGGTTACTACGGAACTTACCTAGAGCTGCCTTCTAAGCCATCCCGGCACATGGTATACTCCGGCCAGGATCCCTAGCGGCGCAGCAAAAAACTGACATGTCAGTTTTCTGCGGCCGCTATTTAGTGAATAGCGGCCACAGAACACTTGCCAATTCACACAATGGAGCGTGCAGCTTCGGACGCACGCTCCATTGTGTGCAGCGAGGAATTCGGATGCGGGCGCGCACGGATGGGCCCACATTCAAATTCAGCAGCAGTAAAGATCATTCAGCCATTTCTGACACCGGCCATTCCATGACCCGGCCAGGTTACGAATGGCTGGTGTCTTATAGAGTGGGAACATAGCGTTAGGCTGGGTTTACACATCTTAAAAATTTTGTAAAATTGGAAAAAAAAACATAGATTTTTTTTTTTTTAAACAACACCAGGGGCCAGATGTTAGCTGTGAAATGCATTTTTCTCTTGTCTCTGGCATTTTTGAGGCTCTGTGACAGTTTTTCTGAAATGCTGCATGCTGAGGGTGTGGCATTTATTTCTGCATACTGTGGCGTTTCTCTACCATAAAGTTTATTGGAAGTTCTTCTGCCCGACTAAAAAAATGTCACAGCTTAGGCGTATGGCAATGTTCTATCAATAAAAAATATTTTTCAAACATGTATGGTTTTTTTTCTTTACAGGCTTAGTAGCGAAAGCCATCTGATAGATGGCATCCATTACTAAGCTGGGGCTAAGTGTTAGCTGGTAAAATGACTACCACGAACCCCCCCCCCTTATCACCCCAGTAACCACACCCACAGGGGTACTGGGAAGAGATGGGTACCAGTAGTACTGGAAGTAGCCGGGTAATGGAGTAACAATGGGGGGGGGGGTGTTAGTGTTACCCATATTAACAGCTAACACTAATGCTGCGTTTACACAGACAGATTTATAATGACAGATTTTTGAAGCCAAAACCAGGGACAGACTATAAAACAAAACAGGTCATGAAGGAAAGATTGAGATTTCTCCTCTTTTCAAATCCATTCCTGGCTTTGGCTTCAAAAATTGGTCAGATAAATCTCTCTGTGTAAACGCACCATAAGGCTAGGTTCACACTCTGTATCTGTGCGGCTGTATTGCGGGCGGTAAATCATCGGACGGATTTTTCAGGTTCATGCGTACGCTGGAAAGTATACGATATACGGCTGCACAGTGCACACTATGTATGAATCTACGGCCCTATCGTAAAAGGACCCGTTAAAAATGAACAAGACCATTGTTTGCGGCTGGAAATGCGGCCGTGGATTGACAGGCGGTCCGTACGGAGTACTTCAAAAATAGCCGGCAATGATGCCGAATGCCGATGCCTCTAATAGTTAATATATTAAATTAATAAAACATATTTTCTTTGTAATAAAGTCCCTTTCATTGTTCAATAATTTAATTCTAACGAATCCATCATTGTGCAATTAAATATACTGTTAAAAAAAATATATATATAAATAAATGTATATTTATATATATATTTATTTTTTGACAGTATATTTAATTGCACAATGATGGATTGTTTAAATTAAATTATTGAACTACGAAACTGATTTTATTACAATGAAAATGTGTTTTATTAATTAAATATTAATTAGTACAGGAAGCTCCATTAAGCCGTTAATTCATATTGCCGGCAATAGAGCATTCTGTACTAATCATCACTTTACTTTAATTAAAACATCAAATGTTTCTTCTAATTATATTATCACAATAGCATTATTAGAAGAAACATTTAGAATTATATGTGCGCTCAGCTGATTGGCTGATCGGCTGAGCGCACGTATAATTAGCGGGTCCGCAGCACAGTGACTTCATTGTGCTGCAGACCAGCGAAGAGGACACATCGGGGTGAGTATAGAGCTCTCCCCACCCCCTCCCCAGCACTGCACCCATCCCAGCAAGGAAGGGGGGTCACTTAACCCCTTCCTTGCTGGGATGGGTGCAGTCTGACATCATTCTGGCCCCCAAGGGGTTAAGGGGATGCAATACATCCTCCCTTAACCCCTTGGGGGCCAGACTGTAAGCAGCGATCTGTAAAGATGCTGCATACTGTAAGGAGCACAACACCGCTCACAATGATGGGTGTTGTGCTCCTGTTTGTGTGTTTTTTGTGTGTTTCTCCCTTTTTGTGTTTCAGATATTGGTATCCAGTGGATTACGTCGGATTCCGTGGACTACGTCGATGACCAGCGGTTGTTTGGTGTGTTTTTTTTATTAAAATGGTCAATGAGTGGTGTGGGGGTGTTTTTATTTGAATAAAAAAAAATTTTCACTTGTGTGTTGTCTTTATTTCTTTACTTTATAAACTTAGTAGTGGAAGCCGTCTAATAGACGGAATCCATTACTAAGTTGGGGCCTAGTGTTAGCCGGTATAAAATGGCTAACACTAACCCCCCATTATTACCCCAGTACCCAATGCCACCAGGGGTACTGGGAAGAGCCGGGTGCCAGTGGTCCCAGAGCGTCAAAATTGGCGCTCCTGGACCGGGCGGCAGCAGGCTGGTAAGATTTAGGCTGGGGAGGGCCTAAAACAATGGCTCTTCCCACCCTGGTGTTACCAGGCTGCTGTCGTTTGGTTTTTAACCCGGCTGGTTATAAAAAATAGGGGGGACCCTATGCGTTTTAAAAAAAAAAAATAATAATTAAAAAAAAAAAAAAAACACACAAACAGGAGCACAACACCCATCATTGCGAGCGGTGTTGTGCTCCTTACAGTATGCAGCATCTTTACAGATCGCTGCTTACAGTCTGGCCCCCAAGGGGTTAAGGGAGGATTTATTGCATCCCCCTTAACCCCTGGGGGGCCAGACTGATGTCAGACTGCACCCATCCCAGCAAGGAAGGGGTTAAGTGACCCCCCTTCCTTGCTGGGAGGGGTGCAGTGCTGGGGAGGGGGTGGGGAGAGCTCTATACTCACCCCAATGTGTCCTCTTCGCTGGTCCGCAGCACAATGAAGTCACTGTGCTGCGGACCGGCTCTTTATATGTGCGCTCAGCCGATCAGCCAATCAGCTGAGCGCACATATAATTCTAAATGTTTCTTCTAATAATGCTATTGTGATAACATAATTGGAAGAAACATTTGATGTTTTAATAAAAGTAAAGTGATGATTAGTACAGAATGCTCTATTGCCGGCAATATGAATTAACGGCTTAATGGAGCTTCCTGTACTGATTAATATTTAATTAATAAAACACATTTTCGTTGTAATAAAATCAGTTTCGTTGTTCAATAATTCCATTATTGTGCAATTAAATATACTGTCAAAAAATAAATATATATATAAATATACATTTATTTATATATCTATTTATTTTAACAGTATATTTTATTGCAAAATGATGGATTCGTTTAAATCTAATTATTGAACAATGAAAAGGACTTTATTACAAAGAAAATGTGTTTTATTAATTAAATATATTAACCATGATCGGCATCGGCATCGGCATACTGCAGAGGATCGCAAACCCGGTAATAGCAATTCATGTAAACTGTTTCCCTGCTTTCCCAGATGCATCCAGAGGTGTTTGCATCACTTTCTAAAGATTTTATTTGTTATTTTTAGTTGAAACAGATTTCCAAGTAAATGACCGTATGTTTTCAGCCGCATGTCTATTTTTTCCCACGGCCGTAGTTTCAGCCGCACATTTCTAGCCACATAAAAAATACAGCCGCACACATACATAGTGTGAACATAGCCTCAGGGTCCATTTACACAGAAAGATTATCTGAGAGATTATCTGCCAAAGATTTGAAGCCAAAGCCAGGAATGGATTTGAAAAGAGGAGAAATTTCAGGCATTTTTGAGGCTCTGTGACAGTTTTTCTGAAATGCTGCATGCTGAGGGTGTGGCATTATTTCTGCAAACTGTGGCATTTCTCTCCCATAAAGTTTATTGGAAGTTGTTCTGCCCGACTAAAAAAATGTCACAGCTTTGGCGTATGGCAATGTTCTATCAATTAAAAAATATTTTTCAAACATCTATTTACACAGAAAGATTATCTGACAGATTATCTGCCAAAGATTTGAAGCCAAAGCCAGGAATGGATTTGAAAAGAGGAGAAATCTCAGGCTTTCTTTATGACCTGATCTCTGTTTATAGTCTGGTCCTGGCTTTGTCTTCAAATCTTTGGCAGATAATCTCTCAGATAATCTTTCTGTGTAAATGGACCCTACGCCCCAGCTTAGTAACAGATGCCATCTATGACACAAACAAAAAGGAGAGACACAAAAAAGCAGGAGCAGAATACCCATCATTTTGACAGGTTTTCTTCTGCTCCTTATTGCAATATTCAGCATCTGGACAGATAGCGCTTACGGTATGCCACCTGGCATCATTGCATCCCCACTTAATCCTTTGGGTGCCGTACTTAACAATCTGGCCCCCAGGGGGTTAAGTGAGGATGTATTGCATCCCCACTTAACCCTCTGGAGGCCAGACTGATCTTGCACGGCACCCATACCAGCAAGGAAGGGGTTAAGTAACCCCCTTCCTTGCTGGGTGGGGGTGTGTGGGTGAAGGGTTTCATACTCACCATAGATGCCTTCTTTCTTCATCCAGCACACTGAGCTTCATGATTGGCTGGGCAGAGACTTCTTCAGTTTCAGCTTGGCCAGTCAGCTGCTGGCTGGCTGATTCAGTAAAGACCTGCTGGACACGGGGGGAGGGGGGGGTGTCTAAGTTTAAACCACCCCCCCCCCACACACACACACACACACACACACACACACACAGCCCAGTCTGTCCCACAGGGGGTTAACTTAACACTTGGGGCCAGACTGTCAGTTCCTGACCTTTTTTTGCCGACCTAGTACACTGAAAACTCCGGCATCAGCAAGGAAGGGGTCATTTAACCCCTTCTTCTCTGGCACGGGTGCGTTCGGGTCAGCGTTTGGACCCAAATACAGACTTCAGTGGGTACGTGTTAAGGGAGATTTGCTGTTGGACTTCCTATTATTTCACTCTTATTCAAACTTAAAGAAAGCCTGTCACCCCGGCTGCCAGGGTGAAGCCCGCCCAAACCCCCCGCTGGAGCCCCTTATACTTAACCCTTCCTCGAAGTCCCGGTCCCGGACCCCATCCCGCCGCCAAGAAAGATGAGTTCGACGCCCATAGAGACTGACAAGGAGCATGGCATCCAACAGGGATTTCTCGCCTGCGGGACAGGGTCCGGGACTGGGACTTTGAGGAAGGGTTAAGGGGCTCCACCTGGGGGTCGGGCGGGCTTCACCCTGGCAGCCGGGGTCACAGGTTCCCTTTAAAACCCACACTGTCTGGTTGTGCCCAAAACAACCAATAGTTTTTTATATGAGCCCTACTATAAAACAGAGATCCAATACTGCCATATGCAGAGCCCCAAGCTTCACAATTCACACAAAGTCGTAAAGACAAATAGTCTTCATCCTGACACATTCATAACAATGTAATCCTGCCTCCAGTAAGGACTCATTTACATAGTCATTGCCGATAAATGATTGCTGATGAGCCATTAGCTAAACTTCTGTTTACCTCTAATGATAAATGATAATAAAAAAAACTAATAAAAATAACATAAAATGTGTTCAAAGGTTTATTACCAACAGTTCATCCTATTTACTTCACCCTGTGTACACAATACGATTACTGATTAGAGCCAGACAGTGAAATACGTTCTTTTTTTTCTAATCTGGTTTTAGTTTCTGACAGCAACTG
>NW_027210289.1:0-86411 GCF_027789765.1 Dendropsophus ebraccatus | reverse complement strand
TCTAAGTGTCAAATGCATTGAAATCGCCATAGGAAATTTCACCGACTTTGCGTCTCTATATCTCGCGTGCCTTTCGGGCTAGAGACTCGTTTCTGGTGTTGTTGCAGAGCCCAAGTCCTCCCCTACGAGCTCACCAAAGGGCGTGTGGCTCACTCTTATACCCGGGTCACAGTACCGGGAGAAGTGGACCTCGTCCCGGTGAAAATTTAACATTGGAATCTCCATAGGGAAACTTTAACATGGGAAACGCCATAGGGAATGTGGACCGACTTTGCGGCCCTATATCTCCCGAACCCTTGGGGCTAGAGACTAGCTTTCACCACCCTCGTGGAGCCCCAAGTCTCCTCTACAAAGTGAGTGGCTTTAATTTTGTACGCCACGAAAGGCGGCTGCTCGGTACCGGGCCAAAGTGGACCTTCGCGGCCAAATCTTGACCTACTTTGGCCCCGCGTATCTCCGGTTCTCTTAGGGCCACACTAATAAGACTACCATCGTTCGAAAGGGCACATATAGGGCTATCTACCCAGGGAGTTTGGGGCAAATCGGTTACCATGACCTACTTTGGCCCCGCGTATCTCCGGTTCTCCTGGGGCCACACTAATAAGACTACCATCGTTCGAAAGGGCACATGTAGGGCTATCTACCTAGGGAGTTTGGGGCAAATCGGTTACCATGACCCGGTCCAAATCCGCCGGACCGCACTTTGGAACGGTGCCGCTCCGCGGCCAAGGCACCTAAAGATCCGCGGATAGGCTCGCGGAGCTCCCAGGACACTTGGCTCTTACCTCTAGGAAGGGCAGGCTCCGCACTTGCACGGCCGAGGAGCGGCAAAACCAAAACCGACATGCCCCCACCCGATGCACCTTCCCGGGGTGACAAAAATTCGAGCCCGGGCTCATTCGAAAGCCAAGTATCTCTAGTTTATGTGTGCCAAAATGTGTCAGGATTGGAGCTACGGCGGGCCCGTGGCCGCGGAACAAAGTGCGCGGAACCGCATGAAAAATCGTCTAAGTGTCAAATGCATTGAAATCGCCATAGGAAATTTCACCGACTTTGCGTCTCTATATCTCGCGTGCCTTTCGGGCTAGAGACTCGTTTCTGGTGTTGTTGCAGAGCCCAAGTCCTCCCCTACGAGCTCACCAAAGGGCGTGTGGCTCACTCTTATACCCGGGTCACAGTACCGGGAGAAGTGGACCTCGTCCCGGTGAAAATTTAACATTGGAATCTCCATAGGGAAACTTTAACATGGGAAACGCCATAGGGAATGTGGACCGACTTTGCGGCCCTATATCTCCCGAACCCTTGGGGCTAGAGACTAGCTTTCACCACCCTCGTGGAGCCCCAAGTCTCCTCTACAAAGTGAGTGGCTTTAATTTTGTACGCCACGAAAGGCGGCTGCTCGGTACCGGGCCAAAGTGGACCTTCGCGGCCAAATCTTGACCTACTTTGGCCCCGCGTATCTCCGGTTCTCTTAGGGCCACACTAATAAGACTACCATCGTTCGAAAGGGCACATATAGGGCTATCTACCCAGGGAGTTTGGGGCAAATCGGTTACCATGACCTACTTTGGCCCCGCGTATCTCCGGTTCTCCTGGGGCCACACTAATAAGACTACCATCGTTCGAAAGGGCACATGTAGGGCTATCTACCTAGGGAGTTTGGGGCAAATCGGTTACCATGACCCGGTCCAAATCCGCCGGACCGCACTTTGGAACGGTGCCGCTCCGTCGGCCAAGGCACCTAAAGATCCGCGGATAGGCTCGCGGAGCTCCCAGGACACTTGGCTCTTACCTCTAGGAAGGGCAGGCTCCGCACTTGCACGGCCGAGGAGCGGCAAAACCAAAACGACATGCCCCCACCCGATGCACCTTCCCGGGTGACAAAAATTCGAGCCCGGGCTTCATTCGAAAGCCAAGTATCTCTAGTTTATGTGTGCCAAAATGTGTCAGGATTGAAGCTACGGCGGGCCCGTGGCCGCGGAACAAAGTGCGCGGAACCGCGTGAAAAATCGTCTAAGTGTCAAATGCATTGAAATCGCCATAGGAAAATTTCACCGACTTTGCGTCTCTATATCTCGCGTGCCTTTCGGGCTAGAGACTCGTTTCTGGTGTTGTTGCAGAGCCAAGTCCTCTCCTACGAGCTCACCAAAGGGCGTGTGGCTCACTCTTATACCCGGGTCACATTTACCGGGAGAAGTGGACCTCGTCCCGGTGAAAATTTAACATTGGAATCTCCATAGGGAAACTTTAACATGGGAAACGCCATAGGGAATGTGGACCGACTTTGCGGCCCTATATCTCCCGAACCCTTGGGGCTAGAGACTAGCTTTCACCACCCTCGTGGAGCCCCAAGTCTCCTCTACAAAGTGAGTGGCTTTAATTTTGTACACCACGAAAGGCGGCTGCTCGGTACCGGGCCAAATGGACCTTCGCGGCCAAATCTTGACCTACTTTGGCCCCGCGTATCTCCGGTTCTCTTAGGGCCACACTAATAAGACTACCATCGTTCGAAAGGAGCACATATAGGGCTATCTACCCAGGGAGTTTGGGGGCAAATCGGTTACCATGACCTACTTTGGCCCCGCGTATCTCCGGTTTCTCCTGGGGCCACACTAATAAGACTACCATCGTTCGAAAGGGCACATGTAGGGCTATCTACCTAGGGAGTTTGGGGCAAATCGGTTACCATGACCCGGTCCAAATCCGCCGGACCGCACTTTGGAACGGTGCCGCTCCGCGGCCAAGGCACCTAAAGATCCGCGGATAGGCTCGCGGAGCTCCCAGGACACTTGGCTCTTACCTCTAGGAAGGGCAGGCTCCGCACTTGCACGGCCGAGGAGCGGCAAAACCAAAACCGACATGCCCCCACCCGATGCACCTTCCCGGGGTGACAAAAAATTCGAGCCCGGGCTCATTCGAAAGCCAAGTATCTCTAGTTTATGTGTGCCAAAATGTGTCAGGATTGAAGCTACGGCGGGCCCGTGGCCGCGGAACAAAGTGCGCGGAACCGCGTGAAAAATCGTCTAAGTGTCAAATGCATTGAAATCGCCATAGGAAATTTCACCGACTTTGCGTCTCTATATCTCGCGTGCCTTTCGGGCTAGAGACTCGTTTCTGGTGTTGTTGCAGAGTCCCAAGTCCTCTCCTACGAGCTCACCAAAGGGCGTGTGGCTCACTCTTATACCCGGGTCACAGTACCGGGAGAAGTGGACCTCGTCCCGGTGAAAATTTAACATTGGAATCTCCATAGGGAAACTTTAACATGGGAAACGCCATAGGGAATGTGGACCGACTTTGCGGCCCTATATCTCCCGAACCCTTGGGGCTAGAGACTAGCTTTCACCACCCTCGTGGAGCCCCAAGTCTCCTCTACAAAGTGAGTGGCTTTAATTTTGTACGCCACGAAAGGCGGCTGCTCGGTATCGGGCCAAAGTGGACCTTCGCGGCCAAATCTTGACCTACTTTGGCCCCGCGTATCTCCGGTTCTCTTAGGGCCACACTAATAAGACTACCATCGTTCGAAAGAACACATATAGGGCTATCTACCCAGGGGAGTTTGGGGCAAATCGGTTACCATGACCTACTTTGGCCCCGCGTATCTCCGGTTCTCCTGGGGCCACACTAATAAGACTACCATCGTTCGAAAGGGCACATGTAGGGCTATCTACCTAGGGAGTTGGGGCAAATCGGTTACCATGACCCGGTCCAAATCCGCCGGACCGCACTTTGGAACGGTGGCCGCTACCGCGGCCAAGGCACCTAAAGATCCGCGGATAGGCTCGCGGAGCTCCAGGACCTTGGCTCTTACCTCTAGGAAGGGCAGGCTCCGCACTTGCACGGCCGAGGAGCGGCAAAACCAAAACCGACATGCCCCCACCCGATGCACCTTCCCGGGGTGACAAAAATTCGAGCCCGGGCTCATTCGAAAAGCCAAGTATCTCTAGTTTATGTGTGCCAAAATGTGTCAGGATTGGAGCTACGGCGGGCCCGTGGCCGCGGAACAAAGTGCGCGGAACCGCGTGAAAAAATCGTCTAAGTGTCAAATGCATTGAAATCGCCATAGGAAATTTCACCGACTTTTGCGTCTCTATATCTCGCGTGCCTTTCGGGCTAGAGACTCGTTTCTGGTGTTGTTGCATGAGCCCAAGTCCTCTCCTACGAGCTCACCAAAGGCGTGGCTCACTCTTATACCCGGGTCACAGTACCGGAGAAGTGGAACCTCGTCCCGGTGAAAATTTAACATTGGAATCTCCATAGGGAAACTTTAACATGGGAAACGCCATAGGGATGTGGACCGACTTTGCGGCCCTATATCTCCCGAACCCTTGGGCTAGAGGACTAGCTTTCACCACCCTCGTGGAGCCACAAGTCTCCTCTACAAAGTGAGTGGCTTTAATTTTGTACGCCACGAAAGGCGGCTGCTCGGTACCGGGCCAAAGTGGACCTTCGCGGCCAAATCTTGACCTACTTTGGCCCCGCGTATCTCCGGTTCTCTTAGGGCCACACTAATAAGACTACCATCGTTCGAAAGGACACATATAGGGCTATCTACCCAGGGAGTTTGGGGCACATCGGGTTACCATGACCTACTTTGGCCCCGCGTATCTCCGGTTCTCCTGGGGCCACACTAATAAGACTACCATCGTTCGAAAGGGCACATGTAGGGCTATCTACCTAGGGAGTTTGGGGCAAATCGGTTACCATGACCCGGTCCAAATCCGCCGGACCGCACTTTGGAACGGTGCCGCTCCGCGGCCAAGGCACCTAAAGATCCGCGGATAGGCTCGCGGAGCTCCCAGGACACTTGGCTCTTACCTCTAGGAAGGGCAGGCTCCGCACTTGCACGGCCGAGGAGCGGCAAAACCAAAACCGACATGCCCCCACCCGATGCACCTTCCCGGGGTGACAAAAATTCGAGCCCGGGCTCATTCGAAAGCCAAGTATCTCTAGTTATGTGTGCCAAAATGTGTCAGGATTGGAGCACAAAGTGCCCCCCCTGAAAAATCCCCCCAATGCCCAAAGGCCCCCCAATCCCCACCCCCCCCCCCCACCCCCCCCCCCCCTTTCCCCTCCTATATCCTTTCTGCCTTTCCCCCCCCCCCCCCCCCCCCCCCCCCCCCCCCCCTCCCCCGCCCCCTCCCCTTCCCCTCCCCCCCCCTTATAACCCCCCCCCAGTACGGGGAAAATGGACCCCCCCCCCGTTGAAAATTTAACATTACCCCCCCCCCCCCCCCCCCCCCCCCCCCCCCCCCCCCCCCACCCCCCCCCCCCCCCTTGTACCCCCCCCCCCCCCCCCCCCCACCACCCCCCCCCCCATCCCCCCCCAAACCCCCCCCTATCTACCCCCCCCCCCCCCCTCCCCCCCCCTAATAAGACCCCCCCCCCCCCCCCCCCCCCCCCCCCCCCCCCCCCCCCACCCCCCCCCCCCCCCCCCCCCCCCTCCCCCCCACGCCCCCCCCCCCCCCCCCCCCCCCCTTACGGCGGGCCCGTGGCCGCTGAACAAAGTGCGCGGAACCGCATGAAAAATCGTCTAAGTGTCAAATGCATTGAAATCGCCATAGGAAATTTCACCGACTTTGCGTCCTCTATATCTCGCGTGCCTTCGGGCTAGAGACTCGTTTCTGGTGTTGTTGCAGAGCCCAAGTCCTCTCCTACGAGCTCACCAAAGGGCGTGTGGCTCACTCTTATACCCGGGTCACAGTACCGGGAGAAGTGGACCTCGTCCCGGTGAAAATTTAACATTGGAATCTCCATAGGGAAACTTTAACATGGGAAACGCCATAGGGAATGTGGACCGACTTTGCGGCCCTATATCTCCCGAACCCTTGGGGCTAGAGACTAGCTTTCACCACCCTCGTGGAGCCCCAAGTCTCCTCTACAAAGTGAGTGGCTTTAATTTTGTACGCCACGAAAGGCGGCTGCTCGGATACCGGGCCAAAGTGGACCTTCGCGGCCAAATCTTGACCTACTTTGGCCCCGCGTATCTCCGGTTCTCTTAGGGCCACACTAATAAGACTACCATCGTTCGAAAGGGCACATATAGGGCTATCTACCCAGGGAGTTTGGGGCAAATCGGTTACCATGACCTACTTTGGCCCCGCGTATCTCCGGTTCTCCTGGGGCCACACTAATAAGACTACCATCGTTCGAAAGGGCACATGTAGGGCTATCTACCTAGGGAGTTGGGGCAAATCGGTTACCATGACCCGGTCCAAATCCGCCGGACCGCACTTTGGAACGGTGCCGCTCCGCGGCCAAGGCACCTAAAGATCCGCGGTTAGGCTCGCGGAGCTCCCAGGACACTTGGCTCTTACCTCTAGGAAGGGCAGGCTCCGCACTTGCACGGCCGAGGAGCGGCAAAACCAAAACCGACATGCCCCCACCCGATTACACCTTCCCGGGGTGACAAAAATTCGAGCCCGGGCTCATTCGAAAGCCAAGTATCTCTAGTTTATGTGTGCCAAAATGTGTCAGGATTGAAGCTACGGCGGGCCCGTGGCCGCGGAACAAAGTGCGCGGAACCGCGTGAAAAATCGTCTAAGTGTCAAATGCATTGAAATCGCCATAGGAAATTTCACCGACTTTGCGTCTCTATATCTCGCGTGCCTTTCGGGCTAGAGACTCGTTTCTGGTGTTGTTGCAGAGTCCAAGTCCTCTCCTACGAGCTCACCAAAGGGCGTGTGGCTCACTCTTATACCCGGGTCACAGTACCGGGAGAAGTGGACCTCGTCCCGGTGAAAATTTAACATTGGAATCTCCATAGGGAAACTTTAACATGGGAAACGCCATAGGGAATGTGGACCGACTTTGCGGCCCTATATCTCCCGAACCCTTGGGGCTAGAGACTAGCTTTCACCACCCTCGTGGAGCCCCAAGTCTCCTCTACAAAGTGAGTGGCTTTTAATTTTGTACGCCACGAAAGGCGGCTGCTCGGTACCGGGCCAAAGTGGACCTTCGCGGCCAAATCTTGACCTACTTTGGCCCCGCGTATCTCCGGTTCTCTTAGGGCCACACTAATAAGACTACCATCGTTCGAAAGGGCACACATATAGGGCTATCTACCCAGGGAGTTTGGGGCAAATCGGTTACCATGACCTACTTTGGCCCCGCGTATCTCCGGTTCTCCTGGGGCCACACTAATAAGACTACCATCGTTCGAAAGGGCACATGTAGGGCTATCTACCTAGGGAGTTTGGGGCAAATCGGTTACCATGACCCGGTCCAAATCCGCCGGACCGCACTTTGGAACGGTGCCGCTCCGCGGCCAAGGCACCTAAAGATCCGCGGATAGGCTCGCGGAGCTCCCAGGACACTTGGCTCTTACCTCTAGGAAGGGCAGGCTCCGCACTTGCACGGCCGAGGAGCGGCAAAACCAAACCGACATGCCCCCACCCGATGCACCTTCCCGGGGTGACAAAAATTCGAGCCCGGGCTCATTCGAAAGCCAAGTATCTCTAGTTTATGTGTGCCAAAATGTGTCAGGATTGGAGCTACGGCGGGCCCGTGGCCGCGGAACAAAGTGCGCGGAACCGCGTGAAAAATCGTCTAAGTGTCAAATGCATTGAATCGCCATAGGAAATTTCACCGACTTTGCGTCTCTATATCTCGCGTGCCTTTCGGGCTAGAGACTCGTTTCTGGTGTTGTTGCAGAGTCCAAGTCCTCTCCTACGAGCTCACCAAAGGGCGTGTGGCTCACTCTTATACCCGGGTCACAGTACCGGGAGAAGTGGACCTCGTCCCGGTGAAAATTTAACATTGGAATCTCCATAGGGAAACTTTAAACATGGGAAACGCCATAGGGAATGTGGACCGACTTTGCGGCCCTATATCTCCCGAACCCTTGGGGCTAGAGGACTAGCTTTCACCACCCTCGTGGAGCCCCAAGTCTCCTCTACAAAGTGAGTGGCTTTTATTTGTACGCCACGAAAGGCGGCTGCTCGGGTACCGGGCCAAAGTGGACCTTCGCGGCCAAATCTTGACCTACTTTGGCCCCGCGTATCTCCGGTTCTCTTAGGGCCACACTAATAAGACTACCATCGTTCGAAAGGGCACATATAGGGCTATCTACCCAGGGAGTTTGGGGCAAATCGGTTACCATGACCTACTTTGGCCCCGCGTATCTCCGGTTCTCCTGGGGCCACACTAATAAGACTACCATCGTTCGAAAGGGCACATGTAGGGCTATCTACCTAGGGAGTTTGGGGCAAATCGGTTACCATGACCCGGTCCAAATCCGCCGGACCGCACTTTGGAACGGTGCCGCTCCGCGGCCAAGGCACCTAAAGATCCGCGGATAGGCTCGCGGAGCTCCCAGGACACTTGGCTCTTACCTCTAGGAAGGGCAGGCTCCGCACTTGCACGGACCGAGGAGCGGCAAAACCAAAACCGACATGCCCCCACCCGATGCACCTTCCCGGGGTGACAAAAATTCGAGCCCGGGCTCATTCGAAAGCCAAGTATCTCTAGTTTATGTGTGCCAAAATGTGTCAGGATTGGAGCTACGGCGGGCCCGTGGCCGCGGAACAAAGTGCGCGGAACCGCGTGAAAAATCGTCTAAGTGTCAAATGCATTGAAATCGCCATAGGAAATTTCACCGACTTTGCGTCTCTATATCTCGCGTGCCTTTCGGGCTAGAGACTCGTTTCTGGTGTTGTTGCAGAGCCCAAGTCCTCTCCTACGAGCTCACCAAAGGGCGTGTGGCTCACTCTTATACCCGGGTCACAGTACCGGGAGAAGTGGACCTCGTCCCGGTGAAAATTTAACATTGGAATCTCCATAGGGAAACTTTAACATGGGAAACGCCATAGGGAATGTGGACCGACTTTGCGGCCCTATATCTCCCGAACCCTTGGGGCTAGAGACTAGCTTTCACCACCCTCGTGGAGCCCCAAGTCTCCTCTACAAAGTGAGTGGCTTTAATTTTGTACGCCACGAAAGGCGGCTGCTCGGTACCGGGCCAAAGTGGACCTTCGCGGCCAAATCTTGACCTACTTTGGCCCCGCGTATCTCCGGTTCTCTTAGGGCCACACTAATAAGACTACCATCGTTCGAAAGGGCACATATAGGGCTATCTACCCAGGGAGTTTGGGGCAAATCGGTTACCATGACCTACTTTGGCCCCGCGTATCTCCGGTTCTCCTGGGGCCACACTAATAAGACTACCATCGTTCGAAAGGGCACATGTAGGGCTATCTACCTAGGGAGTTTGGGGCAAATCGGTTACCATGACCCGGTCCAAATCCGCCGGACCGCACTTTGGAACGGTGCCGCTCCGCGGCCAAGGCACCTAAAGATCCGCGGATAGGCTCGCGGAGCTCCCAGGACACTTGGCTCTTACCTCTAGGAAGGGCAGGCTCCGCACTTGCACGGCCGAGGAGCGGCAAAACCAAAACCGACATGCCCCCACCCGATGCACCTTCCCGGGGTGACAAAAATTCGAGCCCGGGCTCATTCGAAAGCCAAGTATCTCTAGTTTATGTGTGCCAAAATGTGTCAGGATTGAAGCTACGGCGGGCCCGTGGCCGCGGAACAAAGTGCGCGGAACCGCGTGAAAAATCGTCTAAGTGTCAAATGCATTGAAATCGCCATAGGAAATTTCACCGACTTTGCGTCTCTATATCTCGCGTGCCTTTCGGGCTAGAGACTCGTTTCTGGTGTTGTTGCAGAGCCCAAGTCCTCCCCTACGAGCTCACCAAAGGGCGTGTGGCTCACTCGTATACCCGGGTCACAGTACCGGGAGAAGTGGACCTCGTCCCGGTGAAAATTTAACATTGGAATCTCCATAGGGAAACTTTAACATGGGAAACGCCATAGGGAATGTGGACCGACTTTGCGGCCCTATATCTCCCGAACCCTTGGGGCTAGAGACTAGCTTTCACCACCCTCGTGGAGCCCCAAGTCTCCTCTACAAAGTGAGTGGCTTTTATTTTGTACGCCACGAAAGGCGGCTGCTCGGTACCGGGCCAAAGTGGACCTTCGCGGCCAAATCTTGACCTACTTTGGCCCCGCGTATCTCCGGTTCTCTTAGGGCCACACTAATAAGACTACCATCGTTCGAAAGGGCACATATAGGGCTATCTACCCAGGGAGTTTGGGGCAAATCGGTTACCATGACCTACTTTGGCCCCGCGTATCTCCGGTTCTCCTGGGGCCACACTAATAAGACTACCATCGTTCGAAAGGGCACATGTAGGGCTATCTACCTAGGGAGTTTGGGGCAAATCGGTTACCATGACCCGGTCCAAATCCGCCGGACCGCACTTTGGAACGGTGCCGCTCCGCGGCCAAGGCACCTAAAGATCCGCGGATAGGCTCGCGGAGCTCCCAGGACACTTGGCTCTTACCTCTAGGAAGGGCAGGCTCCGCACTTGCACGGCCGAGGAGCGGCAAAACCAAAACCGACATGCCCCCACCCGATGCACCTTCCCGGGGTGACAAAAATTCGAGCCCGGGCTCATTCGAAAGCCAAGTATCTCTAGTTTATGTGTGCCAAAATGTGTCAGGATTGAGCTACGGCGGGCCCGTGGCCGCGGAACAAAGTGCGCGGAACCGCGTGAAAAATCGTCTAAGTGTCAAATGCATTGAAATCGCCATAGGAAATTTCACCGACTTTGCGTCTCTATATCTCGCGTGCCTTTCGGGCTAGAGACTCGTTTCTGGTGTTGTTGCAGAGCCCAAGTCCTCTCCTACGAGCTCACCAAAGGGCGTGTGGCTCACTCTTATACCCGGGTCACAGTACCGGGAGAAGTGGACCTCGTCCCGGTGAAAATTTAACATTGGAATCTCCATAGGGAAACTTTAACATGGGAAACGCCATAGGGAATGTGGACCGACTTTGCGGCCCTATATCTCCCGAACCCTTGGGGCTAGAGACTAGCTTTCACCACCCTCGTGGAGCCCCAAGTCTCCTCTACAAAGTGAGTGGCTTTAATTTTGTACACCACGAAAGGCGGCTGCTCGGTACCGGGCCAAAATGGACCTTCGCGGCCAAATCTTGACCTACTTTGGCCCCGCGTATCTCCGGTTCTCTTAGGGCCACACTAATAAGACTACCATCGTTCGAAAGGGCACATATAGGGCTATCTACCCAGGGAGTTTGGGGCAAATCGGTTACCATGACCTACTTTGGCCCCGCGTATCTCCGGTTCTCCTGGGGCCACACTAATAAGACTACCATCGTTCGAAAGGGCACATGTAGGGCTATCTACCTAGGGAGTTTGGGGCAAATCGGTTACCATGACCCGGTCCAAATCCGCCGGACCGCACTTTGGAACGGTGCCGCTCCGCGGCCAAGGCACCTAAAGATCCGCGGATAGGCTCGCGGAGCTCCCAGGACACTTGGCTCTTACCTCTAGGAAGGGCAGGCTCCGCACTTGCACGGCCGAGGAGCGGCAAAACCAAAACCGACATGCCCCCACCCGATGCACCTTCCCGGGGTGACAAAAATTCGAGCCCGGGCTCATTCGAAAGCCAAGTATCTCTAGTTTATGTGTGCCAAAATGTGTCAGGATTGAAGCTACGGCGGGCCCGTGGCCGCGGAACAAAGTGCGCGGAACCGCGTGAAAAATCGTCTAAGTGTCAAATGCATTGAAATCGCCATAGGAAATTTCACCGACTTTGCGTCTCTATATCTCGCGTGCCTTTCGGGCTAGAGACTCGTTTCTGGTGTTGTTGCAGAGCCCAAGTCCTCTCCTACGAGCTCACCAAAGGGCGTGTGGCTCACTCTTATACCCGGGTCACAGTACCGGGAGAAGTGGACCTCGTCCCGGTGAAAATTTAACATTGGAATCTCCATAGGGAAACTTTAACATGGGAAACGCCATAGGGAATGTGGACCGACTTTGCGGCCCTATATCTCCCGAACCCTTGGGGCTAGAGACTAGCTTTCACCACCCTCGTGGAGCCCCAAGTCTCCTCTACAAAGTGAGTGGCTTTAATTTTGTACGCCACGAAAGGCGGCTGCTCGGTACCGGGCCAAAGTGGACCTTCGCGGCCAAATCTTGACCTACTTTGGCCCCGCGTATCTCCGGTTCTCTTAGGGCCACACTAATAAGACTACCATCGTTCGAAAGGGCACATATAGGGCTATCTACCCAGGGAGTTTGGGGCAAATCGGTTACCATGACCTACTTTGGCCCCGCGTATCTCCGGTTCTCCTGGGGCCACACTAATAAGACTACCATCGTTCGAAAGGGCACATGTAGGGCTATCTACCTAGGGAGTTTGGGGCAAATCGGTTACCATGACCCGGTCCAAATCCGCCGGACCGCACTTTGGAACGGTGCCGCTCCGCGGCCAAGGCACCTAAAGATCCGCGGATAGGCTCGCGGAGCTCCCAGGACACTTGGCTCTTACCTCTAGGAAGGGCAGGCTCCGCACTTGCACGGCCGAGGAGCGGCAAAACCAAAACCGACATGCCCCCACCCGATGCACCTTCCCGGGGTGACAAAAATTCGAGCCCGGGCTCATTCGAAAGCCAAGTATCTCTAGTTTATGTGTGCCAAAATGTGTCAGGATTGAAGCTACGGCGGGCCCGTGGCCGCGGAACAAAGTGCGCGGAACCGCGTGAAAAAATCGTCTAAGTGTCAAATGCATTGAAATCGCCATAGGAAATTTCACCGACTTTGCGTCTCTATATCTCGCGTGCCTTTCGGGCTAGAGACTCGTTTCTGGTGTTGTTGCAGAGCCCAAGTCCTCTCCTACGAGCTCACCAAAGGGCGTGTGGCTCACTCTTATACCCGGGTCACAGTACCGGGAGAAGTGGACCTCGTCCCGGTGAAAATTTAACATTGGAATCTCCATAGGGAAACTTTAACATGGGAAACGCCATAGGGAATGTGGACCGACTTTGCGGCCCTATATCTCCCGAACCCTTGGGGCTAGAGACTAGCTTTCACCACCCTCGTGGAGCCCCAAGTCTCCTCTACAAAGTGAGTGGCTTTTATTTTGTACGCCACGAAAGGCGGCTGCTCGGTACCGGGCCAAAGTGGACCTTCGCGGCCAAATCTTGACCTACTTTGGCCCCGCGTATCTCCGGTTCTCTTAGGGCCACACTAATAAGACTACCATCGTTCGAAAGGGCACATATAGGGCTATCTACCCAGGGAGTTTGGGGCAAATCGGTTACCATGACCTACTTTGGCCCCGCGTATCTCCGGTTCTCCTGGGGCCACACTAATAAGACTACCATCGTTCGAAAGGGCACATGTAGGGCTATCTACCTAGGGAGTTTGGGGCAAATCGGTTACCATGACCCGGTCCAAATCCGCCGGACCGCACTTTGGAACGGTGCCGCTCCGCGGCCAAGGCACCTAAAGATCCGCGGATAGGCTCGCGGAGCTCCCAGGACACTTGGCTCTTACCTCTAGGAAGGGCAGGCTCCGCACTTGCACGGCCGAGGAGCGGCAAAACCAAAACCGACATGCCCCCACCCGATGCACCTTCCCGGGGTGACAAAAATTCGAGCCCGGGCTCATTCGAAAGCCAAGTATCTCTAGTTTATGTGTGCCAAAATGTGTCAGGATTGAAGCTACGGCGGGCCCGTGGCCGCGGAACAAAGTGCGCGGGACCGCGTGAAAAATCGTCTAAGTGTCAAATGCATTGAAATCGCCATAGGAAATTTCACCGACTTTGCGTCTCTATATCTCGCGTGCCTTTCGGGCTAGAGACTCGTTTCTGGTGTTGTTGCAGAGCCCAAGTCCTCTCCTACGAGCTCACCAAAGGGCGTGTGGCTCACTCTTATACCCGGGTCACAGTACCGGGAGAAGTGGACCTCGTCCCGGTGAAAATTTAACATTGGAATCTCCATAGGGAAACTTTAACATGGGAAACGCCATAGGGAATGTGGACCGACTTTGCGGCCCTATATCTCCCGAACCCTTGGGGCTAGAGACTAGCTTTCACCACCCTCGTGGAGCCCCAAGTCTCCTCTACAAAGTGAGTGGCTTTAATTTTGTACACCACGAAAGGCGGCTGCTCGGTACCGGGCCAAAATGGACCTTCGCGGCCAAATCTTGACCTACTTTGGCCCCGCGTATCTCCGGTTCTCTTAGGGCCACACTAATAAGACTACCATCGTTCGAAAGGGCACATATAGGGCTATCTACCCAGGGAGTTTGGGGCAAATCGGTTACCATGACCTACTTTGGCACCGCGTATCTCCGGTTCTCCTGGGGCCACACTAATAAGACTACCATCGTTCGAAAGGGCACATGTAGGGCTATCTACCTAGGGAGTTTGGGGCAAATCGGTTACCATGACCCGGTCCAAATCCGCCGGACCGCACTTTGGAACGGTGCCGCTCCGCGGCCAAGGCACCTAAAGATCCGCGGATAGGCTCGCGGAGCTCCCAGGACACTTGGCTCTTACCTCTAGGAAGGGCAGGCTCCGCACTTGCACGGCCGAGGAGCGGCAAAACCAAAACCGACATGCCCCCACCCGATGCACCTTCCCGGGGTGACAAAAATTCGAGCCCGGGCTCATTCGAAAGCCAAGTATCTCTAGTTTATGTGTGCCAAAATGTGTCAGGATTGAAGCTACGGCGGGCCCGTGGCCGCGGAACAAAGTGCGCGGAACCGCGTGAAAAATCGTCTAAGTGTCAAATGCATTGAAATCGCCATAGGAAATTTCACCGACTTTGCGTCTCTATATCTCGCGTGCCTTTCGGGCTAGAGACTCGTTTCTGGTGTTGTTGCAGAGTCCCAAGTCCTCTCCTACGAGCTCACCAAAGGGCGTGTGGCTCACTCTTATACCCGGGTCACAGTACCGGGAGAAGTGGACCTCGTCCCGGTGAAAATTTAACATTGGAATCTCCATAGGGAAACTTTAACATGGGAAACGCCATAGGGAATGTGGACCGACTTTGCGGCCCTATATCTCCCGAACCCTTGGGGCTAGAGACTAGCTTTCACCACCCTCGTGGAGCCCAAGTCTCCTCTACAAAGTGAGTGGCTTTAATTTTGTACGCCACGAAAGGCGGCTGCTCGGTACCGGGCCAAAGTGGACCTTCGCGGCCAAATCTTGACCTACTTTGGCCCCGCGTATCTCCGGTTCTCTTAGGGCCACACTAATAAGACTACCATCGTTCGAAAGGACACATATAGGGCTATCTACCCAGGGAGTTTGGGGCAAATCGGTTACCATGACCTACTTTGGCCCCGCGTATCTCCGGTTCTCCTGGGGCCACACTAATAAGACTACCATCGTTCGAAAGGGCACATGTAGGGCTATCTACCTAGGGAGTTTGGGGCAAATCGGTTACCATGACCCGGTCCAAATCCGCCGGACCGCACTTTGGAACGGTGCCGCTCCGCGGCCAAGGCACCTAAAGATCCGCGGATAGGCTTGCGGAGCTCCCAGGACACTTGGCTCTTACCTCTAGGAAGGGCAGGCTCCGCACTTGCACGGCCGAGGAGCGGCAAAACCAAAACCGACATGCCCCCACCCGATGCACCTTCCCGGGGTGACAAAAATTCGAGCCCGGGCTCATTCGAAAGCCAAGTATCTCTAGTTTATGTGTGCCAAAATGTGTCAGGATTGGAGCTACGGCGGGCCCGTGGCCGCGGAACAAAGTGCGCGGAACCGCATGAAAAATCGTCTAAGTGTCAAATGCATTGAAATCGCCATAGGAAATTTCACCGACTTTGCGTCTCTATATCTCGCGTGCCTTTCGGGCTAGAGACTCGTTTCTGGTGTTGTTGCAGAGTCCAAGTCCTCTCCTACGAGCTCACCAAAGGGCGTGTGGCTCACTCTTATACCCGGGTCACAGTACCGGGAGAAGTGGACCTCGTCCCGGTGAAAATTTAACATTGGAATCTCCATAGGGAAACTTTAACATGGGAAACGCCATAGGGAATGTGGACCGACTTTGCGGCCCTATATCTCCCGAACCCTTGGGGCTAGAGACTAGCTTTCACCACCCTCGTGGAGCCCCAAGTCTCCTCTACAAAGTGAGTGCGGTCCAAATCCGCCGGACCGCACTTTGGAACGGTGCCGCTCCGCGGCCAAGGCACCTAAAGATTCGCGGATAGGCTCGCGGAGCTCCCAGGACACTTGGCTCTTACCTCTAGGAAGGGCAGGCTCCGCACTTGCACGGCCGAGGAGCGGCAAAACCAAAACCGACATGCCCCCACCCGATGCACCTTCCCGGGGTGACAAAAATTCGAGCCCGGGCTCATTCGAAAGCCAAGTATCTCTAGTTTATGTGTGCCAAAATGTGTCAGGATTGAAGCTACGGCGGGCCCGTGGCCGCGGAACAAAGTGCGCGGAACCGCGTGAAAAATCGTCTAAGTGTCAAATGCATTGAAATCGCCATAGGAAATTTCACCGACTTTGCGTCTCTATATCTCGCGTGCCTTTCGGGCTAGAGACTCGTTTCTGGTGTTGTTGCAGAGCACAAGTCCTCTCCTACGAGCTCACCAAAGGGCGTGTGGCTCACTCTTATACCCGGGTCACAGTACCGGGAGAAGTGGACCTCGTCCCGGTGAAAATTTAACATTGGAATCTCCATAGGGAAACTTTAACATGGGAAACGCCATAGGGAATGTGGACCGACTTTGCGGCCCTATATCTCCCGAACCCTTGGGGCTAGAGACTAGCTTTCACCACCCTCGTGGAGCCCCAAGTCTCCTCTACAAAGTGAGTGGCTTTTATTTTGTACGCCACGAAAGGCGGCTGCTTGGTACCGGGCCAAAGTGGACCTTCGGGGCCAAATCTTGACCGACTTTGGCCCCGCGTATCTCCGGTTCTCTTAGGGCCACACTAATAAGACTACCATCGTTCGAAAGGGCACATATAGGGCTATCTACCCCGGGAGTTTGGGGCAAATCGGTTACCATGACCTACTTTGGCCCCGCGTATCTCCGGTTCTCCTGGGGCCACACTAATAAGACTACCATCGTTCGAAAGGGCACATGTAGGGCTATCTACCTAGGGAGTTTGGGGCAAATCGGTTACCATGACCCGGTCCAAATCCGCCGGACCGCACTTTGGAACGGTGCCGCTCCGCGGCCAAGGCACCTAAAGATCCGCGGATAGGCTCGCGGAGCTCCCAGGACACTTGGCTCTTACCTCTAGGAAGGGCAGGCTCCGCACTTGCACGGCCGAGGAGCGGCAAAACCAAAACCGACATGCCCCCACCCGATGCACCTTCCCGGGGTGACAAAAATTCGAGCCCGGGCTCATTCGAAAGCCAAGTATCTCTAGTTTATGTGTGCCAAAATGTGTCAGGATTGGAGCTACGGCGGGCCCGTGGCCGCGGAACAAAGTGCGCGGAACCGCGTGAAAAATCGTCTAAGTGTCAAATGCATTGAAATCGCCATAGGAAATTTCACAGACTTTGCGTCTCTATATCTCGCGTGCCTTTCGGGCTAGAGACTCGTTTCTGGTGTTGTTGCAGAGCCCAAGTCCTCTCCTACGAGCTCACCAAAGGGCGTGTGGCTCACTCTTATACCCGGGTCACAGTACCGGGAGAAGTGGACCTCGTCCCGGTGAAAATTTAACATTGGAATCTCCATAGGGAAACTTTAACATGGGAAACGCCATAGGGAATGTGGACCGACTTTGCGGCCCTATATCTCCCGAACCCTTGGGGCTAGAGACTAGCTTTCACCACCCTCGTGGAGCCCCAAGTCTCCTCTACAAAGTGAGTGGCTTTAATTTTGTACACCACGAAAGGCGGCTGCTCGGTACCGGGCCAAAGTGGACCTTCGCGGCCAAATCTTGACCTACTTTGGCCCCGCGTATCTCCGGTTCTCTTAGGGCCACACTAATAAGACTACCATCGTTCGAAAGGGCACATATAGGGCTATCTACCCAGGGAGTTTGGGGCAAATCGGTTACCATGACCTACTTTGGCCCCGCGTATCTCCGGTTCTCCTGGGGCCACACTAATAAGACTACCATCGTTCGAAAGGGCACATGTAGGGCTATCTACCTAGGGAGTTTGGGGCAAATCGGTTACCATGACCCGGTCCAAATCCGCCGGACCGCACTTTGGAACGGTGCCGCTCCGCGGCCAAGGCACCTAAAGATCCGCGGATAGGCTCGCGGAGCTCCCAGGACACTTGGCTCTTACCTCTAGGAAGGGCAGGCTCCGCACTTGCACGGCCGAGGAGCGGCAAAACCAAAACCGACATGCCCCCACCCGATGCACCTTCCCGGGGTGACAAAAATTCGAGCCCGGGCTCATTCGAAAGCCAAGTATCTCTAGTTTATGTGTGCCAAAATGTGTCAGGATTGGAGCTACGGCGGGCCCGTGGCCGCGGAACAAAGTGCGCGGAACCGCGTGAAAAATCGTCTAAGTGTCAAATGCATTGAAATCGCCATAGGAAATTTCACCGACTTTGCGTCTCTATATCTCGCGTGCCTTTCGGGCTAGAGACTCGTTTCTGGTGTTGTTGCAGAGCCCAAGTCCTCTCCTACGAGCTCACCAAAGGGCGTGTGGCTCACTCTTATACCCGGGTCACAGTACCGGGAGAAGTGGACCTCGTCCCGGTGAAAATTTAACATTGGAATCTCCATAGGGAAACTTTAACATGGGAAACGCCATAGGGAATGTGGACCGACTTTGCGGCCCTATATCTCCCGAACCCTTGGGGCTAGAGACTAGCTTTCACCACCCTCGTGGAGCCCCAAGTCTCCTCTACAAAGTGAGTGGCTTTTATTTTGTACGCCACGAAAGGCGGCTGCTCGGTACCGGGCCAAAGTGGACCTTCGCGGCCAAATCTTGACCTACTTTGGCCCCGCGTATCTCCGGTTCTCTTAGGGCCACACTAATAAGACTACCATCGTTCGAAAGGGCACATATAGGGCTATCTACCCAGGGAGTTTGGGGCAAATCGGTTACCATGACCTACTTTGGCCCCGCGTATCTCCGGTTCTCCTGGGGCCACACTAATAAGACTACCATCGTTCGAAAGGGCACATGTAGGGCTATCTACCTAGGGAGTTTGGGGCAAATCGGTTACCATGACCCGGTCCAAATCCGCCGGACCGCACTTTGGAACGGTGCCGCTCCGCGGCCAAGGCACCTAAAGATCCGCGGATAGGCTCGCGGAGCTCCCAGGACACTTGGCTCTTACCTCTAGGAAGGGCAGGCTCCGCACTTGCACGGCCGAGGAGCGGCAAAACCAAAACCGACATGCCCCCACCCGATGCACCTTCCCGGGGTGACAAAAATTCCAGCCCGGGCTCATTCGAAAGCCAAGTATCTCTAGTTTATGTGTGCCAAAATGTGTCAGGATTGGAGCTACGGCGGGCCCGTGGCCGCGGAACAAAGTGCGCGGAACCGCGTGAAAAATCGTCTAAGTGTCAAATGCATTGAAATCGCCATAGGAAATTTCACCGACTTTGCGTCTCTATATCTCGCGTGCCTTTCGGGCTAGAGACTCGTTTCTGGTGTTGTTGCAGAGCCCAAGTCCTCCCCTACGAGCTCACCAAAGGGCGTGTGGCTCACTCTTATACCCGGGTCACAGTACCGGGAGAAGTGGACCTCGTCCCGGTGAAAATTTAACATTGGAATCTCCATAGGGAAACTTTAACATGGGAAACGCCATAGGGAATGTGGACCGACTTTGCGGCCCTATATCTCCCGAACCCTTGGGGCTAGAGACTAGCTTTCACCACCCTCGTGGAGCCCCAAGTCTCCTCTACAAAGTGAGTGCGGTCCAAATCCGCCGGACCGCACTTTGGAACGGTGCCGCTCCGCGGCCAAGGCACCTAAAGATCCGCGGATAGGCTCGCGGAGCTCCCAGGACACTTGGCTCTTACCTCTAGGAAGGGCAGGCTCCGCACTTGCACGGCCGAGGAGCGGCAAAACCAAAACCGACATGCCCCCACCCGATGCACCTTCCCGGGGTGACAAAAATTCGAGCCCAGGCTCATTCGAAAGCCAAGTATCTCTAGTTTATGTGTGCCAAAATGTGTCAGGATTGAAGCTACGGCGGGCCCGTGGCCGCGGAACAAAGTGCGCGGAACCGCGTGAAAAATCGTCTAAGTGTCAAATGCATTGAAATCGCCATAGGAAATTTCACCGACTTTGCGTCTCTATATCTCGCGTGCCTTTCGGGCTAGAGACTCGTTTCTGGTGTTGTTGCAGAGCCCAAGTCCTCCCCTACGAGCTCACCAAAGGGCGTGTGGCTCACTCTTATACCCGGGTCACAGTACCGGGAGAAGTGGACCTCGTCCCGGTGAAAATTTAACATTGGAATCTCCATAGGGAAACTTTAACATGGGAAACGCCATAGGGAATGTGGACCGACTTTGCGGCCCTATATCTCCCGAACCCTTGGGGCTAGAGACTAGCTTTCACCACCCTCGTGGAGCCCCAAGTCTCCTCTACAAAGTGAGTGGCTTTTATTTTGTACGCCACGAAAGGCGGCTGCTTGGTACCGGGCCAAAGTGGACCTTCGCGGCCAAATCTTGACCTACTTTGGCCCCGCGTATCTCCGGTTCTCTTAGGGCCACACTAATAAGACTACCATCGTTCGAAAGGGCACATATAGGGCTATCTACCCAGGGAGTTTGGGGCAAATCGGTTACCATGACCTACTTTGGCCCCGCGTATCTCCGGTTCTCCTGGGGCCACACTAATAAGACTACCATCGTTCGAAAGGGCACATGTAGGGCTATCTACCTAGGGAGTTTGGGGCAAATCGGTTACCATGACCCGGTCCAAATCCGCCGGACCGCACTTTGGAACGGTGCCGCTCCGCGGCCAAGGCACCTAAAGATCCGCGGATAGGCTCGCGGAGCTCCCAGGACACTTGGCTCTTACCTCTAGGAAGGGCAGGCTCCGCACTTGCACGGCCGAGGAGCGGCAAAACCAAAACCGACATGCCCCCACCCGATGCACCTTCCCGGGGTGACAAAAATTCGAGCCCGGGCTCATTCGAAAGCCAAGTATCTCTAGTTTATGTGTGCCAAAATGTGTCAGGATTGAAGCTACGGCGGGCCCGTGGCCGCGGAACAAAGTGCGCGGAACCGCGTGAAAAATCGTCTAAGTGTCAAATGCATTGAAATCGCCATAGGAAATTTCACCGACTTTGCGTCTCTATATCTCGCGTGCCTTTCGGGCTAGAGACTCGTTTCTGGTGTTGTTGCAGAGCCCAAGTCCTCTCCTACGAGCTCACCAAAGGGCGTGTGGCTCACTCTTATACCCGGGTCACAGTACCGGGAGAAGTGGACCTCGTCCCGGTGAAAATTTAACATTGGAATGTCCACAGGGAAACTTTAACATGGGAAACGCCATAGGGAATGTGGACCGACTTTGCGGCCCTATATCTCCCGAACCCTTGGGGCTAGAGACTAGCTTTCACCACCCTCGTGGAGCCCCAAGTCTCCTCTACAAAGTGAGTGGCTTTAATTTTGTACGCCACGAAAGGCGGCTGCTCGGTACCGGGCAAAAGTGGACCTTCGCGGCCAAATCTTGACCTACTTTGGCCCCGCGTATCTCCGGTTCTCTTAGGGCCACACTAATAAGACTACCATCGTTCGAAAGGGCACATATAGGGCTATCTACCCAGGGAGTTTGGGGCAAATCGGTTACCATGACCTACTTTGGCCCCGCGTATCTCCGGTTCTCCTGGGGCCACACTAATAAGACTACCATCGTTCGAAAGGGCACATGTAGGGCTATCTACCTAGGGAATTTGGGGCAAATCGGTTACCATGACCCGGTCCAAATCCGCCGGACCGCACTTTGGAACGGTGCCGCTCCGCGGCCAAGGCACCTAAAGATCCGCGGATAGGCTCGCGGAGCTCCCAGGACACTTGGCTCTTACCTCTAGGAAGGGCAGGCTCCGCACTTGCACGGCCGAGGAGCGGCAAAACCAAAACCGACATGCCCCCACCCGATGCACCTTCCCGGGGTGACAAAAATTCGAGCCCGGGCTCATTCGAAAGCCAAGTATCTCTAGTTTATGTGTGCCAAAATGTGTCAGGATTGGAGCTACGGCGGGCCCGTGGCCGCGGAACAAAGTGCGCGGAACCGCATGAAAAATCGTCTAAGTGTCAAATGCATTGAAATCGCCATAGGAAATTTCACCGACTTTGCGTCTCTATATCTCGCGTGCCTTTCGGGCTAGAGACTCGTTTCTGGTGTTGTTGCAGAGCCCAAGTCCTCTCCTACGAGCTCACCAAAGGGCGTGTGGCTCACTCTTATACCCGGGTCACAGTACCGGGAGAAGTGGACCTCGTCCCGGTGAAAATTTAACATTGGAATCTCCATAGGGAAACTTTAACATGGGAAACGCCATAGGGAATGTGGACCGACTTTGCGGCCCTATATCTCCCGAACCCTTGGGGCTAGAGACTAGCTTTCACCACCCTCGTGGAGCCCCAAGTCTCCTCTACAAAGTGAGTGGCTTTAATTTTGTACGCCACGAAAGGCGGCTGCTCGGTACCGGGCCAAAGTGGACCTTCGCGGCCAAATCTTGACCTACTTTGGCCCCGCGTATCTCCGGTTCTCTTAGGGCCACACTAATAAGACTACCATCGTTCGAAAGGGCACATATAGGGCTATCTACCCAGGGAGTTTGGGGCAAATCGGTTACCATGATCTACTTTGGCCCCGCGTATCTCCGGTTCTCCTGGGGCCACACTAATAAGACTACCATCGTTCGAAAGGGCACATGTAGGGCTATCTACCTAGGGAGTTTGGGGCAAATCGGTTACCATGACCCGGTCCAAATCCGCCGGACCGCACTTTGGAACGGTGCCGCTCCGCGGCCAAGGCACCTAAAGATCCGCGGATAGGCTCGCGGAGCTCCCAGGACACTTGGCTCTTACCTCTAGGAAGGGCAGGCTCCGCACTTGCACGGCCGAGGAGCGGCAAAAACCAAAACCGACATGCCCCCACCCGATGCACCTTCCCGGGGTGACAAAAATTCGAGCCCGGGCTCATTCGAAAGCCAAGTATCTCTAGTTTATGTGTGCCAAAATGTGTCAGGATTGGAGCTACGGCGGGCCCGTGGCCGCGGAACAAAGTGCGCGGAACCGCGTGAAAAATCGTCTAAGTGTCAAATGCATTGAAATCGCCATAGGAAATTTCACCGACTTTGCGTCTCTATATCTCGCGTGCCTTTCGGGCTAGAGACTCGTTTCTGGTGTTGTTGCAGAGTCCAAGTCCTCTCCTACGAGCTCACCAAAGGGCGTGTGGCTCACTCTTATACCCGGGTCACAGTACCGGGAGAAGTGGACCTCGTCCCGGTGAAAATTTAACATTGGAATCTCCATAGGGAAACTTTAACATGGGAAACGCCTTAGGGAATGTGGACCGACTTTGCGGCCCTATATCTCCCGAACCCTTGGGGCTAGAGACTAGCTTTCACCACCCTCGTGGAGCCCCAAGTCTCCTCTACAAAGTGAGTGCGGTCCAAATCCGCCGGACCGCACTTTGGAACGGTGCCGCTCCGCGGCCAAGGCACCTAAAGATCCGCGGATAGGCTCGCGGAGCTCCCAGGACACTTGGCTCTTACCTCTAGGAAGGGCAGGCTCCGCACTTGCACGGCCGAGGAGCGGCAAAACCAAAACCGACATGCCCCCACCCGATGCACCTTCCCGGGGTGACAAAAATTCGAGCCCAGGCTCATTCGAAAGCCAAGTATCTCTAGTTTATGTGTGCCAAAATGTGTCAGGATTGAAGCTACGGCGGGCCCGTGGCCGCGGAACAAAGTGCGCGGAACCGCGTGAAAAATCGTCTAAGTGTCAAATGCATTGAAATCGCCATAGGAAATTTCACCGACTTTGCGTCTCTATATCTCGCGTGCCTTTCGGGCTAGAGACTCGTTTCTGGTGTTGTTGCAGAGCCCAAGTCCTCTCCTACGAGCTCACCAAAGGGCGTGTGGCTCACTCTTATACCCGGGTCACAGTACCGGGAGAAGTGGACCTCGTCCCGGTGAAAATTTAACATTGGAATCTCCATAGGGAAACTTTAACATGGGAAACGCCATAGGGAATGTGGACCGACTTTGCGGCCCTATATCTCCCGAACCCTTGGGGCTAGAGACTAGCTTTCACCACCCTCGTGGAGCCCCAAGTCTCCTCTACAAAGTGAGTGGCTTTTATTTTGTACGCCACGAAAGGCGGCTGCTTGGTACCGGGCCAAAGTGGACCTTCGCGGCCAAATCTTGACCTACTTTGGCCCCGCGTATCTCCGGTTCTCTTAGGGCCACACTAATAAGACTACCATCGTTCGAAAGGGCACATATAGGGCTATCTACCCAGGGAGTTTGGGGCAAATCGGTTACCATGACCTACTTTGGCCCCGCGTATCTCCGGTTCTCCTGGGGCCACACTAATAAGACTACCATCGTTCGAAAGGGCACATGTAGGGCTATCTACCTAGGGAGTTTGGGGCAAATCGGTTACCATGACCCGGTCCAAATCCGCCGGACCGCACTTTGGAACGGTGCCGCTCCGCGGCCAAGGCACCTAAAGATCCGCGGATAGGCTCGCGGAGCTCCCAGGACACTTGGCTCTTACCTCTAGGAAGGGCAGGCTCCGCACTTGCACGGCCGAGGAGCGGCAAAACCAAAACCGACATGCCCCCACCCGATGCACCTTCCCGGGGTGACAAAAATTCGAGCCCGGGCTCATTCGAAAGCCAAGTATCTCTAGTTTATGTGTGCCAAAATGTGTCAGGATTGAAGCTACGGCGGGCCCGTGGCCGCGGAACAAAGTGCGCGGAACCGCGTGAAAAATCGTCTAAGTGTCAAATGCATTGAAATCGCCATAGGAAATTTCACCGACTTTGCGTCTCTATATCTCGCGTGCCTTTCGGGCTAGAGACTCGTTTCTGGTGTTGTTGCAGAGCCCAAGTCCTCTCCTACGAGCTCACCAAAGGGCGTGTGGCTCACTCTTATACCCGGGTCACAGTACCGGGAGAAGTGGACCTCGTCCCGGTGAAAATTTAACATTGGAATGTCCACAGGGAAACTTTAACATGGGAAACGCCATAGGGAATGTGGACCGACTTTGCGGCCCTATATCTCCCGAACCCTTGGGGCTAGAGACTAGCTTTCACCACCCTCGTGGAGCCCCAAGTCTCCTCTACAAAGTGAGTGGCTTTAATTTTGTACACCACGAAAGGCGGCTGCTCGGTACCGGGCCAAAATGGACCTTCGCGGCCAAATCTTGACCTACTTTGGCCCCGCGTATCTCCGGTTCTCTTAGGGCCACACTAATAAGACTACCATCGTTCGAAAGGGCACATATAGGGCTATCTACCCAGGGAGTTTGGGGCAAATCGGTTACCATGACCTACTTTGGCCCCGCGTATCTCCGGTTCTCCTGGGGCCACACTAATAAGACTACCATCGTTCGAAAGGGCACATGTAGGGCTATCTACCTAGGGAGTTTGGGGCAAATCGGTTACCATGACCCGGTCCAAATCCGCCGGACCGCACTTTGGAACGGTGCCGCTCCGCGGCCAAGGCACCTAAAGATCCGCGGATAGGCTCGCGGAGCTCCCAGGACACTTGGCTCTTACCTCTAGGAAGGGCAGGCTCCGCACTTGCACGGCCGAGGAGCGGCAAAACCAAAACCGACATGCCCCCACCCGATGCACCTTCCCGGGGTGACAAAAATTCGAGCCCGGGCTCATTCGAAAGCCAAGTATCTCTAGTTTATGTGTGCCAAAATGTGTCAGGATTGGAGCTACGGCGGGCCCGTGGCCGCGGAACAAAGTGCGCGGAACCGCGTGAAAAATCGTCTAAGTGTCAAATGCATTGAAATCGCCATAGGAAATTTCACCGACTTTGCGTCTCTATATCTCGCGTGCCTTTCGGGCTAGAGACTCGTTTCTGGTGTTGTTGCAGAGCCCAAGTCCTCCCCTACGAGCTCACCAAAGGGCGTGTGGCTCACTCTTATACCCGGGTCACAGTACCGGGAGAAGTGGACCTCGTCCCGGTGAAAATTTAACATTGGAATCTCCATAGGGAAACTTTAACATGGGAAACGCCATAGGGAATGTGGACCGACTTTGCGGCCCTATATCTCCCGAACCCTTGGGGCTAGAGACTAGCTTTCACCACCCTCGTAGAGCCCCAAGTCTCCTCTACAAAGTGAGTGGCTTTTATTTTGTACGCCACGAAAGGCGGCTGCTCGGTACCGTTCCAAAGTGGACCTTCGCGGCCAAATCTTGACCTACTTTGGCCCCGCGTATCTCCGGTTCTCTTAGGGCCACACTAATAAGACTACCATCGTTCGAAAGGGCACATATAGGGCTATCTACCCAGGGAGTTTGGGGCAAATCGGTTACCATGTTCCTACTTTGGCCCCGCGTATCTCCGGTTCTCCTGGGGCCACACTAATAAGACTACCATCGTTCGAAAGGGCACATGTAGGGCTATCTACCTAGGGAGTTTGGGGCAAATCGGTTACCATGACCCGGTCCAAATCCGCCGGACCGCACTTTGGAACGGTGCCGCTCCGCGGCCAAGGCACCTAAAGATCCGCGGATAGGCTCGCGGAGCTCCCAGGACACTTGGCTCTTACCTCTAGGAAGGGCAGGCTCCGCACTTGCACGGCCGAGGAGCGGCAAAACCAAAACCGACATGCCCCCACCCGATGCACCTTCCCGGGGTGACAAAAATTCGAGCCCGGGCTCATTCGAAAGCCAAGTATCTCTAGTTTATGTGTGCCAAAATGTGTCAGGATTGGAGCTACGGCGGGCCCGTGGCCGCGGAACAAAGTGCGCGGAACCGCATGAAAAATCGTCTAAGTGTCAAATGCATTGAAATCGCCATAGGAAATTTCACCGACTTTGCGTCTCTATATCTCGCGTGCCTTTCGGGCTAGAGACTCGTTTCTGGTGTTGTTGCAGAGTCCAAGTCCTCTCCTACGAGCTCACCAAAGGGCGTGTGGCTCACTCTTATACCCGGGTCACAGTACCGGGAGAAGTGGACCTCGTCCCGGTGAAAATTTAACATTGGAATCTCCATAGGGAAACTTTAACATGGGAAACGCCTTAGGGAATGTGGACCGACTTTGCGGCCCTATATCTCCCGAACCCTTGGGGCTAGAGACTAGCTTTCACCACCCTCGTGGAGCCCCAAGTCTCCTCTACAAAGTGAGTGCGGTCCAAATCCGCCGGACCGCACTTTGGAACGGTGCCGCTCCGCGGCCAAGGCACCTAAAGATTCGCGGATAGGCTCGCGGAGCTCCCAGGACACTTGGCTCTTACCTCTAGGAAGGGCAGGCTCCGCACTTGCACGGCCGAGGAGCGGCAAAACCAAAACCGACATGCCCCCACCCGATGCACCTTCCCGGGGTGACAAAAATTCGAGCCCAGGCTCATTCGAAAGCCAAGTATCTCTAGTTTATGTGTGCCAAAATGTGTCAGGATTGAAGCTACGGCGGGCCCGTGGCCGCGGAACAAAGTGCGCGGAACCGCGTGAAAAATCGTCTAAGTGTCAAATGCATTGAAATCGCCATAGGAAATTTCACCGACTTTGCGTCTCTATATCTCGCGTGCCTTTCGGGCTAGAGACTCGTTTCTGGTGTTGTTGCAGAGCCCAAGTCCTCTCCTACGAGCTCACCAAAGGGCGTGTGGCTCACTCTTATACCCGGGTCACAGTACCGGGAGAAGTGGACCTCGTCCCGGTGAAAATTTAACATTGGAATCTCCATAGGGAAACTTTAACATGGGAAACGCCATAGGGAATGTGGACCGATTTTGCGGCCCTATATCTCCCGAACCCTTGGGGCTAGAGACTAGCTTTCACCACCCTCGTGGAGCCCCAAGTCTCCTCTACAAAGTGAGTGGCTTTAATTTTGTACGCCACGAAAGGCGGCTGCTCGGTACCGGGCCAAAGTGGACCTTCGCGGCCAAATCTTGACCTACTTTGGCCCCGCGTATCTCCGGTTCTCTTAGGGCCACACTAATAAGACTACCATCGTTCGAAAGGGCACATGTAGGGCTATCTACCTAGGGAGTTTGGGGCAAATCGGTTACCATGACCCGGTCCAAATCCGCCGGACCGCACTTTGGAACGGTGCCGCTCCGCGGCCAAGGCACGTAAAAAAGATCCGCGGATAGGCTCGCGGAGCTCCCAGGACACTTGGCTCTTACCTCTAGGAAGGGCAGGCTCCGCACTTGCACGGCCGAGGAGCGGCAAAACCAAAACCGACATGCCCCCACCCGATGCACCTTCCCGGGGTGACAAAAATTCGAGCCTGGGCTCATTCGAAAGCCAAGTATCTCTAGTTTATGTGTGCCAAAATGTGTCAGGATTGGAGCTACGGCGGGCCCGTGGCCGCGGAACAAAGTGCGCGGAACCGCGTGAAAAATCGTCTAAGTGTCAAATGCATTGAAATCGCCATAGGAAATTTCACCGACTTTGCGTCTCTATATCTCGCGTGCCTTTCGGGCTAGAGACTCGTTTCTGGTGTTGTTGCAGAGTCCAAGTCCTCTCCTACGAGCTCACCAAAGGGCGTGTGGCTCACTCTTATACCCGGGTCACAGTACCGGGAGAAGTGGACCTCGTCCCGGTGAAAATTTAACATTGGAATCTCCATAGGGAAACTTTAACATGGGAAACGCCATAGGGAATGTGGACCGACTTTGCGGCCCTATATCTCCCGAACCCTTGGGGCTAGAGACTAGCTTTCACCACCCTCGTGGAGCCCCAAGTCTCCTCTACAAAGTGAGTGCGGTCCAAATCCGCCGGACCGCACTTTGGAACGGTGCCGCTCCGCGGCCAAGGCACCTAAAGATTCGCGGATAGGCTCGCGGAGCTCCCAGGACACTTGGCTCTTACCTCTAGGAAGGGCAGGCTCCGCACTTGCACGGCCGAGGAGCGGCAAAACCAAAACCGACATGCCCCCACCCGATGCACCTTCCCGGGGTGACAAAAATTCGAGCCCAGGCTCATTCGAAAGCCAAGTATCTCTAGTTTATGTGTGCCAAAATGTGTCAGGATTGAAGCTACGGCGGGCCCGTGGCCGCGGAACAAAGTGCGCGGAACCGCATGAAAAATCGTCTAAGTGTCAAATGCATTGAAATCGCCATAGGAAATTTCACCGACTTTGCGTCTCTATATCTCGCGTGCCTTTCGGGCTAGAGACTCGTTTCTGGTGTTGTTGCAGAGCCCAAGTCCTCCCCTACGAGCTCACCAAAGGGCGTGTGGCTCACTCTTATACCCGGGTCACAGTACCGGGAGAAGTGGACCTCGTCCCGGTGAAAATTTAACATTGGAATCTCCATAGGGAAACTTTAACATGGGAAACGCCATAGGGAATGTGGACCGACTTTGCGGCCCTATATCTCCCGAACCCTTGGGGCTAGAGACTAGCTTTCACCACCCTCGTAGAGCCCCAAGTCTCCTCTACAAAGTGAGTGGCTTTTATTTTGTACGCCACGAAAGGCGGCTGCTCGGTACCGTTCCAAAGTGGACCTTCGCGGCCAAATCTTGACCTACTTTGGCCCCGCGTATCTCCGGTTCTCTTAGGGCCACACTAATAAGACTACCATCGTTCGAAAGGGCACATATAGGGCTATCTACCCAGGGAGTTTGGGGCAAATCGGTTACCATGACCTACTTTGGCCCCGCGTATCTCCGGTTCTCCTGGGGCCACACTAATAAGACTACCATCGTTCGAAAGGGCACATGTAGGGCTATCTACCTAGGGAGTTTGGGGCAAATCGGTTACCATGACCCGGTCCAAATCCGCCGGACCGGACTTTGGAACGGTGCCGCTCCGCGGCCAAGGCACCTAAGGATCCGCGGATAGGCTCGCGGAGCTCCCAGGACACTTGGCTCTTACCTCTAGGAAGGGCAGGCTCCGCACTTGCACGGCCGAGGAGCGGCAAAACCAAAACCGACATGCCCCCACCCGATGCACCTTCCCGGGGTGACAAAAATTCGAGCCCGGGCTCATTCGAAAGCCAAGTATCTCTAGTTTATGTGTGCCAAAATGTGTCAGGATTGGAGCTACGGCGGGCCCGTGGCCGCGGAACAAAGTGCGCGGAACCGTGTGAAAAATCGTCTAAGTGTCAAATGCATTGAAATCGCCATAGGAAATTTCACCGACTTTGCGTCTCTATATCTCGCGTGCCTTTCGGGCTAGAGACTCGTTTCTGGTGTTGTTGCAGAGTCCAAGTCCTCTCCTACGAGCTCACCAAAGGGCGTGTGGCTCACTCTTATACCCGGGTCACAGTATCGGGAGAAGTGGACCTCGTCCCGGTGAAAATTTAACATTGGAATCTCCATAGGGAAACTTTAACATGGGAAACGCCATAGGGAATGTGGACCGACTTTGCGGCCCTATATCTCCCGAACCCTTGGGGCTAGAGACTAGCTTTCACCACCCTCGTGGAGCCCCAAGTCTCCTCTACAAAGTGAGTGCGGTCCAAATCCGCCGGACCGCACTTTGGAACGGTGCCGCTCCGCGGCCAAGGCACCTAAAGATTAGCGGATAGGCTCGCGGAGCTCCCAGGACACTTGGCTCTTACCTCTAGGAAGGGCAGGCTCCGCACTTGCACGGCCGAGGAGCGGCAAAACCAAAACCGACATGCCCCCACCCGATGCACCTTCCCGGGGTGACAAAAATTCGAGCCCAGGCTCATTCGAAAGCCAAGTATCTCTAGTTTATGTGTGCCAAAATGTGTCAGGATTGGAGCTACGGCGGGCCCGTGGCCGCGGAACAAAGTGCGCGGAACCGCATGAAAAATCGTCTAAGTGTCAAATGCATTGAAATCGCCATAGGAAATTTCACCGACTTTGCGTCTCTATATCTCGCGTGCCTTTCGGGCTAGAGACTCGTTTCTGGTGTTGTTGCAGAGCCCAAGTCCTCTCCTACGAGCTCACCAAAGGGCGTGTGGCTCACTCTTATACCCGGGTCACAGTACCGGGAGAAGTGGACCTCGTCCCGGTGAAAATTTAACATTGGAATCTCCATAGGGAAACTTTAACATGGGAAACGCCATAGGGAATGTGGACCGACTTTGCGGCCCTATATCTCCCGAACCCTTGGGGCTAGAGACTAGCTTTCACCACCCTCGTGGAGCCCCAAGTCTCCTCTACAAAGTGAGTGGCTTTTATTTTGTACGCCACGAAAGGCGGCTGCTCGGTACCGGGCCAAAGTGGACCTTCGCGGCCAAATCTTGACCTACTTTGGCCCCGCGTATCTCCGGTTCTCTTAGGGCCACACTAATAAGACTACCATCGTTCGAAAGGGCACATGTAGGGCTATCTACCTAGGGAGTTTGGGGCAAATCGGTTACCATGACCCGGTCCAAATCCGCCGGACCGCACTTTGGAACGGTGCCGCTCCGCGGCCAAGGCACCTAAAGATCCGCGGATAGGCTCGCGGAGCTCCCAGGACACTTGGCTCTTACCTCTAGGAAGGGCAGGCTCCGCACTTGCACGGCCGAGGAGCGGCAAAACCAAAACCGACATGCCCCCACCCGATGCACCTTCCCGGGGTGACAAAAATTCGAGCCTGGGCTCATTCGAAAGCCAAGTATCTCTAGTTTATGTGTGCCAAAATGTGTCAGGATTGGAGCTACGGCGGGCCCGTGGCCACGGAACAAAGTGCGCGGAACCGCATGAAAAATCGTCTAAGTGTCAAATGCATTGAAATCGCCATAGGAAATTTCACCGACTTTGCGTCTCTATATCTCGCGTGCCTTTCGGGCTAGAGACTCGTTTCTGGTGTTGTTGCAGAGCCCAAGTCCTCTCCTACGAGCTCACCAAAGGGCGTGTGGCTCACTCTTATACCCGGGTCACAGTACCGGGAGAAGTGGACCTCGTCCCGGTGAAAATTTAACATTGGAATCTCCATAGGGAAACTTTAACATGGGAAACGCCATAGGGAATGTGGACCGACTTTGCGGCCCTATATCTCCCGAACCCTTGGGGCTAGAGACTAGCTTTCACCACCCTCGTGGAGCCCCAAGTCTCCTCTACAAAGTGAGTGCGGTCCAAATCCGCCGGACCGCACTTTGGAACGGTGCCGCTCCGCGGCCAAGGCACCTAAAGATCCGCGGATAGGCTCGCGGAGCTCCCAGGACACTTGGCTCTTACCTCTAGGAAGGGCAGGCTCCGCACTTGCACGGCCGAGGAGCGGCAAAACCAAAACCGACATGCCCCCACCCGATGCACCTTCCCGGGGTGACAAAAATTCGAGCCCAGGCTCATTCGAAAGCCAAGTATCTCTAGTTTATGTGTGCCAAAATGTGTCAGGATTGAAGCTACGGCGGGCCCGTGGCCGCGGAACAAAGTGCGCGGAACCGCGTGAAAAATCGTCTAAGTGTCAAATGCATTGAAATCGCCATAGGAAATTTCACCGACTTTGCGTCTCTATATCTCGCGTGCCTTTCGGGCTAGAGACTCGTTTCTGGTGTTGTTGCAGAGCCCAAGTCCTCTCCTACGAGCTCACCAAAGGGCGTGTGGCTCACTCTTATACCCGGGTCACAGTACCGGGAGAAGTGGACCTCGTCCCGGTGAAAATTTAACATTGGAATCTCCATAGGGAAACTTTAACATGGGAAACGCCATAGGGAATGTGGACCGACTTTGCGGCCCTATATCTCCCGAACCCTTGGGGCTAGAGACTAGCTTTCACCACCCTCGTGGAGCCCCAAGTCTCCTCTACAAAGTGAGTGGCTTTAATTTTGTACGCCACGAAAGGCGGCTGCTCGGTACCGGGCCAAAGTGGACCTTCGCGGCCAAATCTTGACCTACTTTGGCCCCGCGTTTCTCCGGTTCTCTTAGGGCCACACTAATAAGACTACCATCGTTCGAAAGGGCACATGTAGGGCTATCTACCTAGGGAGTTTGGGGCAAATCGGTTACCATGACCCGGTCCAAATCCGCCGGACCGCACTTTGGAACGGTGCCGCTCCGCGGCCAAGGCACCTAAAGATCCGCGGATAGGCTCGCGGAGCTCCCAGGACACTTGGCTCTTACCTCTAGGAAGGGCAGGCTCCGCACTTGCACGGCCGAGGAGCGGCAAAACCAAAACCGACATGCCCCCACCCGATGCACCTTCCCGGGGTGACAAAAATTCGAGCCCGGGCTCATTCGAAAGCCAAGTATCTCTAGTTTATGTGTGCCAAAATGTGTCAGGATTGGAAGCTACGGCGGGCCCGTGGCCGCGGAACAAAGTGCGCGGAACCGCGTGAAAAATCGTCTAAGTGTCAAATGCATTGAAATCGCCATAGGAAATTTCACCGACTTTGCGTCTCTATATCTCGCGTGCCTTTCGGGCTAGAGACTCGTTTCTGGTGTTGTTGCAGAGTCCAAGTCCTCTCCTACGAGCTCACCAAAGGGCATGTGGCTCACTCTTATACCCGGGTCACAGTACCGGGAGAAGTGGACCTCGTCCCGGTGAAAATTTAACATTGGAATCTCCATAGGGAAACTTTAACATGGGAAACGCCATAGGGAATGTGGACCGACTTTGCGGCCCTATATCTCCCGAACCCTTGGGGCTAGAGACTAGCTTTCACCACCCTCGTGGAGCCCCAAGTCTCCTCTACAAAGTGAGTGCGGTCCAAATCCGCCGGACCGCACTTTGGAACGGTGCCGCTCCGCGGCCAAGGCACCTAAAGATTCGCGGATAGGCTCGCGGAGCTCCCAGGACACTTGGCTCTTACCTCTAGGAAGGGCAGGCTCCGCACTTGCACGGCCGAGGAGCGGCAAAACCAAAACCGACATGCCCCCACCCGATGCACCTTCCCGGGGTGACAAAAATTCGAGCCCAGGCTCATTCGAAAGCCAAGTATCTCTAGTTTATGTGTGCCAAAATGTGTCAGGATTGAAGCTACGGCGGGCCCGTGGCCGCGGAACAAAGTGCGCGGAACCGCGTGAAAAATCGTCTAAGTGTCAAATGCATTGAAATCGCCATAGGAAATTTCACCGACTTTGCGTCTCTATATCTCGCGTGCCTTTCGGGCTAGAGACTCGTTTCTGGTGTTGTTGCAGAGTCCAAGTCCTCTCCTACGAGCTCACCAAAGGGCGTGTGGCTCACTCTTATACCCGGGTCACAGTACCGGGAGAAGTGGACCTCGTCCCGGTGAAAATTTAACATTGGAATCTCCATAGGGAAACTTTAACATGGGAAACGCCATAGGGAATGTGGACCGACTTTGCGGCCCTATATCTCCCGAACCCTTGGGGCTAGAGACTAGCTTTCACCACTCTCGTGGAGCCCCAAGTCTCCTCTACAAAGTGAGTGGCTTTAATTTTGTACGCCACGAAAGGCGGCTGCTCGGTACCGGGCCAAAGTGGACCTTCGCGGCCAAATCTTGACCTACTTTGGCCCCGCGTATCTCCGGTTCTCTTAGGGCCACACTAATAAGACTACCATCGTTCGAAAGGGCACATGTAGGGCTATCTACCCAGGGAGTTTGGGGCAAATCGGTTACCATGACCCGGTCCAAATCCGCCGGACCGCACTTTGGAACGGTGCCGCTCCGCGGCCAAGGCACCTAAAGATCCGCGGTTAGGCTCGCGGAGCTCCCAGGACACTTGGCTCTTACCTCTAGGAAGGGCAGGCTCCGCACTTGCACGGCCGAGGAGCGGCAAAACCAAAACCGACATGCCCCCACCTGATGCACCTTCCCGGGGTGACAAAAATTCGAGCCCGGGCTCATTCGAAAGCCAAGTATCTCTAGTTTATGTGTGCCAAAATGTGTCAGGATTGGAGCTACGGCGGGCCCGTGGCCGCGGAACAAAGTGCGCGGAACCGCGTGAAAAATCGTCTAAGTGTCAAATGCATTGAAATCGCCATAGGAAATTTCACCGACTTTGCGTCTCTATATCTCGCGTGCCTTTCGGGCTAGAGACTCGTTTCTGGTGTTGTTGCAGAGTCCCAAGTCCTCTCCTACGAGCTCACCAAAGGGCGTGTGGCTCACTCTTATACCCGGGTCACAGTACCGGGAGAAGTGGACCTCGTCCCGGTGAAAATTTAACATTGGAATCTCCATAGGGAAACTTTAACATGGGAAACGCCATAGGGAATGTGGACCGACTTTGCGGCCCTATATCTCCCGAACCCTTGGGGCTAGAGACTAGCTTTCACCACCCTCGTGGAGCCCCAAGTCTCCTCTACAAAGTGAGTGCGGTCCAAATCCGCCGGACCGCACTTTGGAACGGTGCCGCTCCGCGGCCAAGGCACCTAAAGATCCGCGGATAGGCTCGCGGAGCTCCCAGGACACTTGGCTCTTACCTCTAAGAAGGGCAGGCTCCGCACTTGCACGGCCGAGGAGCGGCAAAACCAAAACCGACATGCCCCCACCCGATGCACCTTCCCGGGGTGACAAAAATTCGAGCCCGGGCTCATTCGAAAGCCAAGTATCTCTAGTTTATGTGTGCCAAAATGTGTCAGGATTGAAGCTACGGCGGGCCCGTGGCCGCGGAACAAAGTGCGCGGAACCGCGTGAAAAATCGTCTAAGTGTCAAATGCATTGAAATCGCCATAGGAAATTTCACCGACTTTGCGTCTCTATATCTCGCGTGCCTTTCGGGCTAGAGACTCGTTTCTGGTGTTGTTGCAGAGCCCAAGTCCTCCCCTACGAGCTCACCAAAGGGCGTGTGGCTCACTCTTATACCCGGGTCACAGTACCGGGAGAAGTGGACCTCGTCCCGGTGAAAATTTAACATTGGAATCTCCATAGGGAAACTTTAACATGGGAAACGCCATAGGGAATGTGGACCGACTTTGCGGCCCTATATCTCCCGAACCCTTGGGGCTAGAGACTAGCTTTCACCACCCTCGTGGAGCCCCAAGTCTCCTCTACAAAGTGAGTGGCTTTAATTTTGTACGCCACGAAAGGCGGCTGCTCGGTACCGGGCCAAAGTGGACCTTCGCGGCCAAATCTTGACCTACTTTGGCCCCGCGTATCTCCGGTTCTCTTAGGGCCACACTAATAAGACTACCATCGTTCGAAAGGGCACATGTAGGGCTATCTACCTAGGGAGTTTGGGGCAAATCGGTTACCATGACCCGGTCCAAATCCGCCGGACCGCACTTTGGAACGGTGCCGCTCCGCGGCCAAGGCACCTAAAGATCCGCGGATAGGCTCGCGGAGCTCCCAGGACACTTGGCTCTTACCTCTAGGAAGGGCAGGCTCCGCACTTGCACGGCCGAGGAGCGGCAAAACCAAAACCGACATGCCCCCACCCGATGCACCTTCCCGGGGTGACAAAAATTCGAGCCCGGGCTCATTCGAAAGCCAAGTATCTCTAGTTTATGTGTGCCAAAATGTGTCAGGATTGGAGCTACGGCGGGCCCGTGGCCGCGGAACAAAGTGCGCGGAACCGCGTGAAAAATCGTCTAAGTGTCAAATGCATTGAAATCGCCATAGGAAATTTCACCGACTTTGCGTCTCTATATCTCGCGTGCCTTTCGGGCTAGAGACTCGTTTCTGGTGTTGTTGCAGAGTCCAAGTCCTCTCCTACGAGCTCACCAAAGGGAAGTGTGGCTCACTCTTATACCCGGGTCACAGTACCGGGAGAAGTGGACCTCGTCCCGGTGAAAATTTAACATTGGAATCTCCATAGGGAAACTTTAACATGGGAAACGCCATAGGGAATGTGGACCGACTTTGCGGCCCTATATCTCCCGAACCCTTGGGGCTAGAGACTAGCTTTCACCACCCTCGTGGAGCCCCAAGTCTCCTCTACAAAGTGAGTGCGGTCCAAATCCGCCGGACCGCACTTTGGAACGGTGCCGCTCCGCGGCCAAGGCACCTAAAGATTCGCGGATAGGCTCGCGGAGCTCCCAGGACACTTGGCTCTTACCTCTAGGAAGGGCAGGCTCCGCACTTGCACGGCCGAGGAGCGGCAAAACCAAAACCGACATGCCCCCACCCGATGCACCTTCCCGGGGTGACAAAAATTCGAGCCCAGGCTCATTCGAAAGCCAAGTATCTCTAGTTTATGTGTGCCAAAATGTGTCAGGATTGAAGCTACGGCGGGCCCGTGGCCGCGGAACAAAGTGCGCGGAACCGCGTGAAAAATCGTCTAAGTGTCAAATGCATTGAAATCGCCATAGGAAATTTCACCGACTTTGCGTCTCTATATCTCGCGTGCCTTTCGGGCTAGAGACTCGTTTCTGGTGTTGTTGCAGAGCCCAAGTCCTCCCCTACGAGCTCACCAAAGGGCGTGTGGCTCACTCTTATACCCGGGTCACAGTACCGGGAGAAGTGGACCTCGTCCCGGTGAAAATTTAACATTGGAATCTCCATAGGGAAACTTTAACATGGGAAACGCCATAGGGAATGTGGACCGACTTTGCGGCCCTATATCTCCCGAACCCTTGGGGCTAGAGACTAGCTTTCACCACCCTCGTGGAGCCCCAAGTCTCCTCTACAAAGTGAGTGGCTTTAATTTTGTACGCCACGAAAGGCGGCTGCTCGGTACCGGGCCAAAGTGGACCTTCGCGGCCAAATCTTGACCTACTTTGGCCCCGCGTATCTCCGGTTCTCTTAGGGCCACACTAATAAGACTACCATCGTTCGAAAGGGCACATGTAGGGCTATCTACCTAGGGAGTTTGGGGCAAATCGGTTACCATGACCCGGTCCAAATCCGCCGGACCGCACTTTGGAACGGTGCCGCTCCGCGGCCAAGGCACCTAAAGATCCGCGGATAGGCTCGCGGAGCTCCCAGGACACTTGGCTCTTACCTCTAGGAAGGGCAGGCTCCGCACTTGCACGGCCGAGGAGCGGCAAAACCAAAACCGACATGCCCCCACCCGATGCACCTTCTCGGGGTGACAAAAATTCGAACCCTGGCTCATTCGAAAGCCAAGTATCTCTAGTTTATGTGTGCCAAAATGTGTCAGGATTGGAGCTACGGCGGGCCCGTGGCCGCGGAACAAAGTGCGCGGAACCGCGTGAAAAATCGTCTAAGTGTCAAATGCATTGAAATCGCCATAGGAAATTTCACCGACTTTGCGTCTCTATATCTCGCGTGCCTTTCGGGCTAGAGACTCGTTTCTGGTGTTGTTGCAGAGTCCAAGTCCTCTCCTACGAGCTCACCAAAGGGAGTGTGGCTCACTCTTATACCCGGGTCACAGTACCGGGAGAAGTGGACCTCGTCCCGGTGAAAATTTAACATTGGAATCTCCATAGTGAAACTTTAACATGGGAAACGCCATAGGGAATGTGGACCGACTTTGCGGCCCTATATCTCCCGAACCCTTGGGGCTAGAGACTAGCTTTCACCACCCTCGTGGAGCCCCTAGTCTCCTCTACAAAGTGAGTGCGGTCCAAATCCGCCGGACCGCACTTTGGAACGGTGCCGCTCCGCGGCCAAGGCACCTAAAGATTCGCGGATAGGCTCGCGGAGCTCCCAGGACACTTGGCTCTTACCTCTAGGAAGGGCAGGCTCCGCACTTGCACGGCCGAGGAGCGGCAAAACCAAAACCGACATGCCCCCACCCGATGCACCTTCCCGGGGTGACAAAAATTCGAGCCCAGGCTCATTCGAAAGCCAAGTATCTCTAGTTTATGTGTGCCAAAATGTGTCAGGATTGAAGCTACGGCGGGCCCGTGGCCGCGGAACAAAGTGCGCGGAACCGCGTGAAAAATCGTCTAAGTGTCAAATGCATTGAAATCGCCATAGGAAATTTCACCGACTTTGCGTCTCTATATCTCGCGTGCCTTTCGGGCTAGAGACTCGTTTCTGGTGTTGTTGCAGAGTCCAAGTCCTCTCCTACGAGCTCACCAAAGGGCGTGTGGCTCACTCTTATACCCGGGTCACAGTACCGGGAGAAGTGGACCTCGTCCCGGTGAAAATTTAACATTGGAATCTCCATAGGGAAACTTTAACATGGGAAACGCCATAGGGAATGTGGACCGACTTTGCGGCCCTATATCTCCCGAACCCTTGGGGCTAGAGACTAGCTTTCACCACCCTCGTGGAGCCCCAAGTCTCCTCTACAAAGTGAGTGGCTTTAATTTTGTACGCCACGAAAGGCGGCTGCTCGGTACCGGGCCAAAGTGGACCTTCGCGGCCAAATCTTGACCTACTTTGGCCCCGCGTATCTCCGGTTCTCTTAGGGCCACACTAATAAGACTACCATCGTTCGAAAGGGCACATATAGGGCTATCTACCTAGGGAGTTTGGGGCAAATCGGTTACCATGACCCGGTCCAAATCCGCCGGACCGCACTTTGGAACGGTGCCGCTCCGCGGCCAAGGCACCTAAAGATCCGCGGATAGGCTCGCGGAGCTCCCAGGACACTTGGCTCTTACCTCTAGGAAGGGCAGGCTCCGCACTTGCACGGCCGAGGAGCGGCAAAACCAAAACCGACATGCCCCCACCCGATGCACCTTCCCGGGGTGACAAAAATTCGAGCCCGGGCTCATTCGAAAGCCAAGTATCTCTAGTTTATGTGTGCCAAAATGTGTCAGGATTGGAGCTACGGCGGGCCCGTGGCCGCGGAACAAAGTGCGCGGAACCGCGTGAAAAATCGTCTAAGGGTCAAATGCATTGAAATCGCCATAGGAAATTTCACCGACTTTGCGTCTCTATATCTCGCGTGCCTTTCGGGCTAGAGACTCGTTTCTGGTGTTGTTGCAGAGTCCAAGTCCTCTCCTACGAGCTCACCAAAGGGCGTGTGGCTCACTCTTATACCCGGGTCACAGTACCGGGAGAAGTGGACCTCGTCCCGGTGAAAATTTAACATTGGAATCTCCATAGGGAAACTTTAACATGGGAAACGCCATAGGGAATGTGGACCAACTTTGCGGCCCTATATCTCCCGAACCCTTGGGGCTAGAGACTAGCTTTCACCACCCTCGTGGAGCCCCAAGTCTCCTCTACAAAGTGAGTGCGGTCCAAATCCGCCGGACCGCACTTTGGAACGGTGCCGCTCCGCGGCCAAGGCACCTAAAGAATCGCGGATAGGCTCGCGGAGCTCCCAGGACACTTGGCTCTTACCTCTAGGAAGGGCAGGCTCCGCACTTGCACGGCCGAGGAGCGGCAAAACCAAAACCGACATGCCCCCACCCGATGCACCTTCCCGGGGTGACAAAAATTCGAGCCCAGGCTCATTCGAAAGCCAAGTATCTCTAGTTTATGTGTGCCAAAATGTGTCAGGATTGAAGCTACGGCGGGCCCGTGGCCGCGGAACAAAGTGCGCGGAACCGCATGAAAAATCGTCTAAGTGTCAAATGCATTGAAATCGCCATAGGAAATTTCACCGACTTTGCGTCTCTATATCTCGCGTGCCTTTCGGGCTAGAGACTCGTTTCTGGTGTTGTTGCAGAGCCCAAGTCCTCCCCTACGAGCTCACCAAAGGGCGTGTGGCTCACTCTTATACCCGGGTCACAGTACCGGGAGAAGTGGACCTCGTCCCGGTGAAAATTTAACATTGGAATCTCCATAGGGAAACTTTAACATGGGAAACGCCATAGGGAATGTGGACCGACTTTGCGGCCCTATATCTCCCGAACCCTTGGGGCTAGAGACTAGCTTTCACCACCCTCGTGGAGCCCCAAGTCTCCTCTACAAAGTGAGTGGCTTTAATTTTGTACGCCACGAAAGGCGGCTGCTCGGTACCGGGCCAAAGTGGACCTTCGCGGCCAAATCTTGACCTACTTTGGCCCCGCGTATCTCCGGTTCTCTTAGGGCCACACTAATAAGACTACCATCGTTCGAAAGGGCACATGTAGGGCTATCTACCTAGGGAGTTTGGGGCAAATCGGTTACCATGACCCGGTCCAAATCCGCCGGACCGCACTTTGGAACTGGTGCCGCTCCGCGGCCAAGGCACCTAAAGATCCGCGGATAGGCTCGCGGAGCTCCCAGGACACTTGGCTCTTACCTCTAGGAAGGGCAGGCTCCGCACTTGCACGGCCGAGGAGCGGCAAAACCAAAACCGACATGCCCCCACCCGATGCACCTTCCCGGGGTGACAAAAATTCGAGCCCGGGCTCATTCGAAAGCCAAGTATCTCTAGTTTATGTGTGCCAAAATGTGTCAGGATTGGAGCTACGGCGGGCCCGTGGCCGCGGAACAAAGTGCGCGGAACCGCGTGAAAAATCGTCTAAGTGTCAAATGCATTGAAATCGCCATAGGAAATTTCACCGACTTTGCGTCTCTATATCTCGCGTGCCTTTCGGGCTAGAGACTCGTTTCTGGTGTTGTTGCAGAGTCCAAGTCCTCTCCTACGAGCTCACCAAAGGGCATGTGGCTCACTCTTATACCCGGGTCACAGTACCGGGAGAAGTGGACCTCGTCCCGGTGAAAATTTAACATTGGAATCTCCATAGGGAAACTTTAACATGGGAAACGCCATAGGGAATGTGGACCGACTTTGCGGCCCTATATCTCCCGAACCCTTGGGGCTAGAGACTAGCTTTCACCACCCTCGTGGAGCCCCAAGTCTCCTCTACAAAGTGAGTGCGGTCCAAATCCGCCGGACCGCACTTTGGAACGGTGCCGCTCCGCGGCCAAGGCACCTAAAGATTCGCGGATAGGCTCGCGGAGCTCCCAGGACACTTGGCTCTTACCTCTAGGAAGGGCAGGCTCCGCACTTGCACGGCCGAGGAGCGGCAAAACCAAAACCGACATGCCCCCACCCGATGCACCTTCCCGGGGTGACAAAAATTCGAGCCCAGGCTCATTCGAAAGCCAAGTATCTCTAGTTTATGTGTGCCAAAATGTGTCAGGATTGAAGCTACGGCGGGCCCGTGGCCGCGGAACAAAGTGCGCGGAACCGCGTGAAAAATCGTCTAAGTGTCAAATGCATTGAAATCGCCATAGGAAATTTCACCGACTTTGCGTCTCTATATCTCGCGTGCCTTTCGGGCTAGAGACTCGTTTCTGGTGTTGTTGCAGAGCCCAAGTCCTCCCCTACGAGCTCACCAAAGGGCGTGTGGCTCACTCTTATACCCGGGTCACAGTACCGGGAGAAGTGGACCTCGTCCCGGTGAAAATTTAACATTGGAATCTCCATAGGGAAACTTTAACATGGGAAACGCCATAGGGAATGTGGACCGACTTTGCGGCCCTATATCTCCCGAACCCTTGGGGCTAGAGACTAGCTTTCACCACCCTCGTGGAGCCCCAAGTCTCCTCTACAAAGTGAGTGGCTTTAATTTTGTACGCCACGAAAGGCGGCTGCTCGGTACCGGGCCAAAGTGGACCTTCGCGGCCAAATCTTGACCTACTTTGGCCCCGCGTATCTCCGGTTCTCTTAGGGCCACACTAATAAGACTACCATCGTTCGAAAGGGCACATATAGGGCTATCTACCCAGGGAGTTTGGGGCAAATCGGTTACCATGACCCGGTCCAAATCCGCCGGACCGCACTTTGGAACGGTGCCGCTCCGCGGCCAAGGCACCTAAAGATCCGCGGATAGGCTCGCGGAGCTCCCAGGACACTTGGCTCTTACCTCTAGGAAGGGCAGGCTCCGCACTTGCACGGCCGAGGAGCGGCAAAACCAAAACCGACATGCCCCCACCTGATGCACCTTCCCGGGGTGACAAAAATTCGAGCCCGGGCTCATTCGAAAGCCAAGTATCTCTAGTTTATGTGTGCCAAAATGTGTCAGGATTGGAGCTACGGCGGGCCCGTGGCCGCGGAACAAAGTGCGCGGAACCGCATGAAAAATCGTCTAAGTGTCAAATGCATTGAAATCGCCATAGGAAATTTCACCGACTTTGCGTCTCTATATCTCGCGTGCCTTTCGGGCTAGAGACTCGTTTCTGGTGTTGTTGCAGAGTCCAAGTCCTCTCCTACGAGCTCACCAAAGGGCGTGTGGCTCACTCTTATACCCGGGTCACAGTACCGGGAGAAGTGGACCTCGTCCCGGTGAAAATTTAACATTGGAATCTCCATAGGGAAACTTTAACATGGGAAACGCCATAGGGAATGTGGACCGACTTTGCGGCCCTATATCTCCCGAACCCTTGGGGCTAGAGACTAGCTTTCACCACCCTCGTGGAGCCCCAAGTCTCCTCTACAAAGTGAGTGCGGTCCAAATCCGCCGGACCGCACTTTGGAACGGTGCCGCTCCGCGGCCAAGGCACCTAAAGATTCGCGGATAGGCTCGCGGAGCTCCCAGGACACTTGGCTCTTACCTCTAGGAAGGGCAGGCTCCGCACTTGCACGGCCGAGGAGCGGCAAAACCAAAACCGACATGCCCCCACCCGATGCACCTTCCCGGGGTGACAAAAATTCGAGCCCAGGCTCATTCGAAAGCCAAGTATCTCTAGTTTATGTGTGCCAAAATGTGTCAGGATTGGAGCTACGGCGGGCCCGTGGCCGCGGAACAAAGTGCGCGGAACCGCATGAGAAATCGTCTAAGTGTCAAATGCATTGAAATCGCCATAGGAAATTTCACCGACTTTGCGTCTCTATATCTCGCGTGCCTTTCGGGCTAGAGACTCGTTTCTGGTGTTGTTGCAGAGCCCAAGTCCTCTCCTACGAGCTCACCAAAGGGCGTGTGGCTCACTCTTATACCCGGGTCACAGTACCGGGAGAAGTGGACCTCGTCCCGGTGAAAATTTAACATTGGAATCTCCATAGGGAAACTTTAACATGGGAAACGCCATAGGGAATGTGGACCGACTTTGCGGCCCTATATCTCCCGAACCCTTGGGGCTAGAGACTAGCTTTCACCACCCTCGTGGAGCCCCAAGTCTCCTCTACAAAGTGAGTGGCTTTAATTTTGTACGCCACGAAAGGCGGCTGCTCGGTACCGGGCCAAAGTGGACCTTCGCGGCCAAATCTTGACCTACTTTGGCCCCGCGTATCTCCGGTTCTCTTAGGGCCACACTAATAAGACTACCATCGTTCGAAAGGGCACATGTAGGGCTATCTACCTAGGGAGTTTGGGGCAAATCGGTTACCATGACCCGGTCCAAATCCGCCGGACCGCACTTTGGAACGGTGCCGCTCCGCGGCCAAGGCACCTAAAGATCCGCGGATAGGCTCGCGGAGCTCCCAGGACACTTGGCTCTTACCTCTAGAAAGGGCAGGCTCCGCACTTGCACGGCCGAGGAGCGGCAAAACCAAAACCGACATGCCCCCACCCGATGCACCTTCCCGGGGTGACAAAAATTCGAGCCCGGGCTCATTCGAAAGCCAAGTATCTCTAGTTTATGTGTGCCAAAATGTGTCAGGATTGGAGCTACGGCGGGCCCGTGGCCGCGGAACAAAGTGCGCGGAACCGCATGAAAAATCGTCTAAGTGTCAAATGCATTGAAATCGCCATAGGAAATTTCACCGACTTTGCGTCTCTATATCTCGCGTGCCTTTCGGGCTAGAGACTCGTTTCTGGTGTTGTTGCAGAGTCCAAGTCCTCTCCTACGAGCTCACCAAAGGGCATGTGGCTCACTCTTATACCCGGGTCACAGTACCGGGAGAAGTGGACCTCGTCCCGGTGAAAATTTAACATTGGAATCTCCATAGGGAAACTTTAACATGGGAAACGCCATAGGGAATGTGGACCGACTTTGCGGCCCTATATCTCCCGAACCCTTGGGGCTAGAGACTAGCTTTCACCACCCTCGTGGAGCCCCAAGTCTCCTCTACAAAGTGAGTGCGGTCCAAATCCGCCGGACCGCACTTTGGAACGGTGCCGCTCCGCGGCCAAGGCACCTAAAGATCCGCGGATAGGCTCGCGGAGCTCCCAGGACACTTGGCTCTTACCTCTAGGAAGGGCAGGCTCCGCACTTGCACGGCCGAGGAGCGGCAAAACCAAAACCGACATGCCCCCACCCGATGCACCTTCCCGGGGTGACAAAAATTCGAGCCCAGGCTCATTCGAAAGCCAAGTATCTCTAGTTTATGTGTGCCAAAATGTGTCAGGATTGAAGCTACGGCGGGCCCGTGGCCGCGGAACAAAGTGCGCGGAACCGCGTGAGAAATCGTCTAAGTGTCAAATGCATTGAAATCGCCATAGGAAATTTCACCGACTTTGCGTCTCTATATCTCGCGTGCCTTTCGGGCTAGAGACTCGTTTCTGGTGTTGTTGCAGAGCCCAAGTCCTCCCCTACGAGCTCACCAAAGGGCGTGTGGCTCACTCTTATACCCGGGTCACAGTACCGGGAGAAGTGGACCTCGTCCCGGTGAAAATTTAACATTGGAATCTCCATAGGGAAACTTTAACATGGGAAACGCCATAGGGAATGTGGACCGACTTTGCGGCCCTATATCTCCCGAACCCTTGGGGCTAGAGACTAGCTTTCACCACCCTCGTGGAGCCCCAAGTCTCCTCTACAAAGTGAGTGGCTTTAATTTTGTACGCCACGAAAGGCGGCTGCTCGGTACCGGGCCAAAGTGGACCTTCGCGGCCAAATCTTGACCTACTTTGGCCCCGCGTATCTCCGGTTCTCCTGGGGCCACACTAATAAGACTACCATCGTTCGAAAGGGCACATGTAGGGCTATCTACCTAGGGAGTTTGGGGCAAATCGGTTACCATGACCCGGTCCAAATCCGCCGGACCGCACTTTGGAACGGTGCCGCTCCGCGGCCAAGGCACCTAAAGATCCGCGGATAGGCTCGCGGAGCTCCCAGGACACTTGGCTCTTACCTCTAGAAAGGGCAGGCTCCGCACTTGCACGGCCGAGGAGCGGCAAAACCAAAACCGACATGCCCCCACCCGATGCACCTTCCCGGGGTGACAAAAATTCGAGCCTGGGCTCATTCGAAAGCCAAGTATCTCTAGTTTATGTGTGCCAAAATGTGTCAGGATTGGAGCTACGGCGGGCCCGTGGCCACGGAACAAAGTGCGCGGAACCGCATGAAAAATCGTCTAAGTGTCAAATGCATTGAAATCGCCATAGGAAATTTCACCGACTTTGCGTCTCTATATCTCGCGTGCCTTTCGGGCTAGAGACTCGTTTCTGGTGTTGTTGCAGAGTCCAAGTCCTCTCCTACGAGCTCACCAAAGGGCGTGTGGCTCACTCTTATACCCGGGTCACAGTACCGGGAGAAGTGGACCTCGTCCCGGTGAAAATTTAACATTGGAATCTCCATAGGGAAACTTTAACATGGGAAACGCCATAGGGAATGTGGACCGACTTTGCGGCCCTATATCTCCCGAACCCTTGGGGCTAGAGACTAGCTTTCACCACCCTCGTGGAGCCCCAAGTCTCCTCTACAAAGTGAGTGCGGTCCAAATCCGCCGGACCGCACTTTGGAACGGTGCCGCTCCGCGGCCAAGGCACCTAAAGATTCGCGGATAGGCTCGCGGAGCTCCCAGGACACTTGGCTCTTACCTCTAGGAAGGGCAGGCTCCGCACTTGCACGGCCGAGGAGCGGCAAAACCAAAACCGACATGCCCCCACCCGATGCACCTTCCCGGGGTGACAAAAATTCGAGCCCAGGCTCATTCGAAAGCCAAGTATCTCTAGTTTATGTGTGCCAAAATGTGTCAGGATTGAAGCTACGGCGGGCCCGTGGCCGCGGAACAAAGTGCGCGGAACCGCATGAAAAATCGTCTAAGTGTCAAATGCATTGAAATCGCCATAGGAAATTTCACCGACTTTGCGTCTCTATATCTCGCGTGCCTTTCGGGCTAGAGACTCGTTTCTGGTGTTGTTGCAGAGCCCAAGTCCTCTCCTACGAGCTCACCAAAGGGCGTGTGGCTCACTCTTATACCCGGGTCACAGTACCGGGAGAAGTGGACCTCGTCCCGGTGAAAATTTAACATTGGAATCTCCATAGGGAAACTTTAACATGGGAAACGCCATAGGGAATGTGGACCGACTTTGCGGCCCTATATCTCCCGAACCCTTGGGGCTAGAGACTAGCTTTCACCACCCTCGTGGAGCCCCAAGTCTCCTCTACAAAGTGAGTGGCTTTTATTTTGTACGCCACGAAAGGCGGCTGCTCGGTACCGGGCCAAAGTGGACCTTCGCGGCCAAATCTTGACCTACTTTGGCCCCGCGTATCTCCGGTTCTCTTAGGGCCACACTAATAAGACTACCATCGTTCGAAAGGGCACATGTAGGGCTATCTACCTAGGGAGTTTGGGGCAAATCGGTTACCATGACCCGGTCCAAATCCGCCGGACCGCACTTTGGAACGGTGCCGCTCCGCGGCCAAGGCACCTAAAGATCCGCGGATAGGCTCGCGGAGCTCCCAGGACACTTGGCTCTTACCTCTAGGAAGGGCAGGCTCCGCACTTGCACGGCCGAGGAGCGGCAAAACCAAAACCGACATGCCCCCACCCGATGCACCTTCCCGGGGTGACAAAAATTCGAGCCCGGGCTCATTCGAAAGCCAAGTATCTCTAGTTTATGTGTGCCAAAATGTGTCAGGATTGGAGCTACGGCGGGCCCGTGGCCGCGGAACAAAGTGCGCGGAACCGCGTGAAAAATCGTCTAAGTGTCAAATGCATTGAAATCGCCATAGGAAATTTCACCGACTTTGCGTCTCTATATCTCGCGTGCCTTTCGGGCTAGAGACTCGTTTCTGGTGTTGTTGCAGAGTCCAAGTCCTCTCCTACGAGCTCACCAAAGGGCATGTGGCTCACTCTTATACCCGGGTCACAGTACCGGGAGAAGTGGACCTCGTCCCGGTGAAAATTTAACATTGGAATCTCCATAGGGAAACTTTAACATGGGAAACGCCATAGGGAATGTGGACCGACTTTGCGGCCCTATATCTCCCGAACCCTTGGGGCTAGAGACTAGCTTTCACCACCCTCGTGGAGCCCCAAGTCTCCTCTACAAAGTGAGTGCGGTCCAAATCCGCCGGACCGCACTTTGGAACGGTGCCGCTCCGCGGCCAAGGCACCTAAAGATTCGCGGATAGGCTCGCGGAGCTCCCAGGACACTTGGCTCTTACCTCTAGGAAGGGCAGGCTCCGCACTTGCACGGCCGAGGAGCGGCAAAACCAAAACCGACATGCCCCCACCCGATGCACCTTCCCGGGGTGACAAAAATTCGAGCCCGGGCTCATTCGAAAGCCAAGTATCTCTAGTTTATGTGTGCCAAAATGTGTCAGGATTGGAGCTACGGCGGGCCCGTGGCCGCGGAACAAAGTGCGCGGAACCGCATGAAAAATCGTCTAAGTGTCAAATGCATTGAAATCGCCATAGGAAATTTCACCGACTTTGCGTCTCTATATCTCGCGTGCCTTTCGGGCTAGAGACTCGTTTCTGGTGTTGTTGCAGAGTCCAAGTCCTCTCCTACGAGCTCACCAAAGGGCGTGTGGCTCACTCTTATACCCGGGTCACAGTACCGGGAGAAGTGGACCTCGTCCCGGTGAAAATTTAACATTGGAATCTCCATAGGGAAACTTTAACATGGGAAACGCCATAGGGAATGTGGACCGACTTTGCGGCCCTATATCTCCCGAACCCTTGGGGCTAGAGACTAGCTTTCACCACTCTCGTGGAGCCCCAAGTCTCCTCTACAAAGTGAGTGGCTTTAATTTTGTACGCCACGAAAGGCGGCTGCTCGGTACCGGGCCAAAGTGGACCTTCGCGGCCAAATCTTGACCTACTTTGGCCCCGCGTATCTCCGGTTCTCTTAGGGCCACACTAATAAGACTACCATCGTTCGAAAGGGCACATGTAGGGCTATCTACCTAGGGAGTTTGGGGCAAATCGGTTACCATGACCCGGTCCAAATCCGCCGGACCGCACTTTGGAACGGTGCCGCTCCGCGGCCAAGGCACCTAAAGATCCGCGGATAGGCTCGCGGAGCTCCCAGGACACTTGGCTCTTACCTCTAGGAAGGGCAGGCTCCGCACTTGCACGGCCGAGGAGCGGCAAAACCAAAACCGACATGCCCCCACCTGATGCACCTTCCCGGGGTGACAAAAATTCGAGCCCGGGCTCATTCGAAAGCCAAGTATCTCTAGTTTATGTGTGCCAAAATGTGTCAGGATTGAAGCTACGGCGGGCCCGTGGCCGCGGAACAAAGTGCGCGGAACCGCGTGAAAAATCGTCTAAGTGTCAAATGCATTGAAATCGCCATAGGAAATTTCACCGACTTTGCGTCTCTATATCTCGCGTGCCTTTCGGGCTAGAGACTCGTTTCTGGTGTTGTTGCAGAGTCCAAGTCCTCTCCTACGAGCTCACCAAAGGGCGTGTGGCTCACTCTTATACCCGGGTCACAGTACCGGGAGAAGTGGACCTCGTCCCGGTGAAAATTTAACATTGGAATCTCCATAGGGAAACTTTAACATGGGAAACGCCATAGGGAATGTGGACCGACTTTGCGGCCCTATATCTCCCGAACCCTTGGGGCTAGAGACTAGCTTTCACCACCCTCGTGGAGCCCCAAGTCTCCTCTACAAAGTGAGTGCGGTCCAAATCCGCCGGACCGCACTTTGGAACGGTGCCGCTCCGCGGCCAAGGCACCTAAAGATCCGCGGATAGGCTCGCGGAGCTCCCAGGACACTTGGCTCTTACCTCTAGGAAGGGCAGGCTCCGCACTTGCACGGCCGAGGAGCGGCAAAACCAAAACCGACATGCCCCCACCCGATGCACCTTCCCGGGGTGACAAAAATTCGAGCCCAGGCTCATTCGAAAGCCAAGTATCTCTAGTTTATGTGTGCCAAAATGTGTCAGGATTGAAGCTACGGCGGGCCCGTGGCCGCGGAACAAAGTGCGCGGAACCGCGTGAAAAATCGTCTAAGTGTCAAATGCATTGAAATCGCCATAGGAAATTTCACCGACTTTGCGTCTCTATATCTCGCGTGCCTTTCGGGCTAGAGACTCGTTTCTGGTGTTGTTGCAGAGTCCAAGTCCTCTCCTACGAGCTCACCAAAGGGCGTGTGGCTCACTCTTATACCCGGGTCACAGTACCGGGAGAAGTGGACCTCGTCCCGGTGAAAATTTAACATTGGAATCTCCATAGGGAAACTTTAACATGGGAAACGCCATAGGGAATGTGGACCGACTTTGCGGCCCTATATCTCCCGAACCCTTGGGGCTAGAGACTAGCTTTCACCACCCTCGTGGAGCCCCAAGTCTCCTCTACAAAGTGAGTGGCTTTAATTTTGTACGCCACGAAAGGCGGCTGCTCGGTACCGGGCCAAAGTGGACCTTCGCGGCCAAATCTTGACCTACTTTGGCCCCGCGTATCTCCGGTTCTCTTAGGGCCACACTAATAAGACTACCATCGTTCAAAAGGGCACATATAGGGCTATCTACCCAGGGAGTTTGGGGCAAATCGGTTACCATGACCTACTTTGGCCCCGCGTATCTCCGGTTCTCCTGGGGCCACACTAATAAGACTACCATCGTTCGAAAGGGCACATGTAGGGCTATCTACCTAGGGAGTTTGGGGCAAATCGGTTACCATGACCCGGTCCAAATCCGCCGGACCGCACTTTGGAACGGTGCCGCTCCGCGGCCAAGGCACCTAAAGATCCGCGGATAGGCTCGCGGAGCTCCCAGGACACTTGGCTCTTACCTCTAGGAAGGGCAGGCTCCGCACTTGCACGGCCGAGGAGCGGCAAAACCAAAACCGACATGCCCCCACCCGATGCACCTTCTCGGGGTGACAAAAATTCGAACCCTGGCTCATTCGAAAGCCAAGTATCTCTAGTTTATGTGTGCCAAAATGTGTCAGGATTGGAGCTACGGCGGGCCCGTGGCCGCGGAACAAAGTGCGCGGAACCGCGTGAAAAATCGTCTAAGTGTCAAATGCATTGAAATCGCCATAGGAAATTTCACCGACTTTGCGTCTCTATATCTCGCGTGCCTTTCGGGCTAGAGACTCGTTTCTGGTGTTGTTGCAGAGCCCAAGTCCTCTCCTACGAGCTCACCAAAGGGCGTGTGGCTCACTCTTATACCCGGGTCACAGTACCGGGAGAAGTGGACCTCGTCCCGGTGAAAATTTAACATTGGAATCTCCATAGGGAAACTTTAACATGGGAAACGCCATAGGGAATGTGGACCGACTTTGCGGCCCTATATCTCCCGAACCCTTGGGGCTAGAGACTAGCTTTCACCACCCTCGTGGAGCCCCAAGTCTCCTCTACAAAGTGAGTGGCTTTAATTTTGTACGCCACGAAAGGCGGCTGCTCGGTACCGGGCCAAAGTGGACCTTCGCGGCCAAATCTTGACCTACTTTGGCCCCGCGTATCTCCGGTTCTCTTAGGGCCACACTAATAAGACTACCATCGTTCAAAAGGGCACATATAGGGCTATCTACCCAGGGAGTTTGGGGCAAATCGGTTACCATGACCTACTTTGGCCCCGCGTATCTCCGGTTCTCCTGGGGCCACACTAATAAGACTACCATCGTTCGAAAGGGCACATGTAGGGCTATCTACCTAGGGAGTTTGGGGCAAATCGGTTACCATGACCCGGTCCAAATCCGCCGGACCGCACTTTGGAACGGTGCCGCTCCGCGGCCAAGGCACCTAAAGATCCGCGGATAGGCTCGCGGAGCTCCCAGGACACTTGGCTCTTACCTCTAGGAAGGGCAGGCTCCGCACTTGCACGGCCGAGGAGCGGCAAAACCAAAACCGACATGCCCCCACCCGATGCACCTTCCCGGGGTGACAAAAATTCGAGCCCGGGCTCATTCGAAAGCCAAGTATCTCTAGTTTATGTGTGCCAAAATGTGTCAGGATTGGAGCTACGGCGGGCCCGTGGCCGCGGAACAAAGTGCGCGGAACCGCGTGAAAAATCGTCTAAGTGTCAAATGCATTGAAATCGCCATAGGAAATTTCACCGACTTTGCGTCTCTATATCTCGCGTGCCTTTCGGGCTAGAGACTCGTTTCTGGTGTTGTTGCAGAGTCCAAGTCCTCTCCTACGAGCTCACCAAAGGGCATGTGGCTCACTCTTATACCCGGGTCACAGTACCGGGAGAAGTGGACCTCGTCCCGGTGAAAATTTAACATTGGAATCTCCATAGGGAAACTTTAACATGGGAAACGCCATAGGGAATGTGGACCGACTTTGCGGCCCTATATCTCCCGAACCCTTGGGGCTAGAGACTAGCTTTCACCACCCTCGTGGAGCCCCAAGTCTCCTCTACAAAGTGAGTGCGGTCCAAATCCGCCGGACCGCACTTTGGAACGGTGCCGCTCCGCGGCCAAGGCACCTAAAGATTCGCGGATAGGCTCGCGGAGCTCCCAGGACACTTGGCTCTTACCTCTAGGAAGGGCAGGCTCCGCACTTGCACGGCCGAGGAGCGGCAAAACCAAAACCGACATGCCCCCACCCGATGCACCTTCCCGGGGTGACAAAAATTCGAGCCCAGGCTCATTCGAAAGCCAAGTATCTCTAGTTTATGTGTGCCAAAATGTGTCAGGATTGAAGCTACGGCGGGCCCGTGGCCGCGGAACAAAGTGCGCGGAACCGCGTGAAAAATCGTCTAAGTGTCAAATGCATTGAAATCGCCATAGGAAATTTCACCGACTTTGCGTCTCTATATCTCGCGTGCCTTTCGGGCTAGAGACTCGTTTCTGGTGTTGTTGCAGAGTCCAAGTCCTCTCCTACGAGCTCACCAAAGGGCGTGTGGCTCACTCTTATACCCGGGTCACAGTACCGGGAGAAGTGGACCTCGTCCCGGTGAAAATTTAACATTGGAATCTCCATAGGGAAACTTTAACATGGGAAACGCCATAGGGAATGTGGACCGACTTTGCGGCCCTATATCTCCCGAACCCTTGGGGCTAGAGACTAGCTTTCACCACCCTCGTGGAGCCCCAAGTCTCCTCTACAAAGTGAGTGGCTTTAATTTTGTACGCCACGAAAGGCGGCTGCTCGGTACCGGGCCAAAGTGGACCTTCGCGGCCAAATCTTGACCTACTTTGGCCCCGCGTATCTCCGGTTCTCTTAGGGCCACACTAATAAGACTACCATCGTTCGAAAGGGCACATGTAGGGCTATCTACCTAGGGAGTTTGGGGCAAATCGGTTACCATGACCCGGTCCAAATCCGCCGGACCGCACTTTGGAACGGTGCCGCTCCGCGGCCAAGGCACCTAAAGATCCGCGGATAGGCTCGCGGAGCTCCCAGGACACTTGGCTCTTACCTCTAGGAAGGGCAGGCTCCGCACTTGCACGGCCGAGGAGCGGCAAAACCAAAACCGACATGCCCCCACCCGATGCACCTTCCCGGGGTGACAAAAATTCGAGCCCGGGCTCATTCGAAAGCCAAGTATCTCTAGTTTATGTGTGCCAAAATGTGTCAGGATTGAAGCTACGGCGGGCCCGTGGCCGCGGAACAAAGTGCGCGGAACCGCGTGAAAAATCGTCTAAGTGTCAAATGCATTGAAATCGCCATAGGAAATTTCACCGACTTTGCGTCTCTATATCTCGCGTGCCTTTCGGGCTAGAGACTCGTTTCTGGTGTTGTTGCAGAGTCCAAGTCCTCTCCTACGAGCTCACCAAAGGGCGTGTGGCTCACTCTTATACCCGGGTCACAGTACCGGGAGAAGTTGGCCTCGTCCCGGTGAAAATTTAACATTGGAATCTCCATAGGGAAACTTTAACATGGGAAACGCCATAGGGAATGTGGACCGACTTTGCGGCCCTATATCTCCCGAACCCTTGGGGCTAGAGACTAGCTTTCACCACCCTCGTGGAGCCCCAAGTCTCCTCTACAAAGTGAGTGGCTTTAATTTTGTACGCCACGAAAGGCGGCTGCTCGGTACCGGGCCAAAGTGGACCTTCGCGGCCAAATCTTGACCTACTTTGGCCCCGCGTATCTCCGGTTCTCTTAGGGCCACACTAATAAGACTACCATCGTTCGAAAGAACACATATAGGGCTATCTACCCAGGGAGTTTAGGGCAAATCGGTTACCATGACCTACTTTGGCCCCGCGTATCTCCGGTTCTCCTGGGGCCACACTAATAAGACTACCATCGTTCGAAAGGGCACATGTAGGGCTATCTACCTAGGGAGTTTGGGGCAAATCGGTTACCATGACCCGGTCCAAATCCGCCGGACCGCACTTTGGAACGGTGCCGCTCCGCGGCCAAGGCACCTAAAGATCCGCGGATAGGCTCGCGGAGCTCCCAGGACACTTGGCTCTTACCTCTAGGAAGGGCAGGCTCCGCACTTGCACGGCCGAGGAGCGGCAAAACCAAAACCGACATGCCCCCACCCGATGCACCTTCCCGGGGTGACAAAAATTCGAGCCCGGGCTCATTCGAAAGCCAAGTATCTCTAGTTTATGTGTGCCAAAATGTGTCAGGATTGAAGCTACGGCGGGCCCGTGGCCGCGGAACAAAGTGCGCGGAACCGCGTGAAAAATCGTCTAAGTGTCAAATGCATTGAAATCGCCATAGGAAATTTCACCGACTTTGCGTCTCTATATCTCGCGTGCCTTTCGGGCTAGAGACTCGTTTCTGGTGTTGTTGCAGAGTCCAAGTCCTCTCCTACGAGCTCACCAAAGGGCGTGTGGCTCACTCTTATACCCGGGTCACAGTACCGGGAGAAGTGGACCTCGTCCCGGTGAAAATTTAACATTGGAATCTCCATAGGGAAACTTTAACATGGGAAACGCCATAGGGAATGTGGACCGACTTTGCGGCCCTATATCTCCCGAACCCTTGGGGCTAGAGACTAGCTTTCACCACCCTCGTGGAGCCCCAAGTCTCCTCTACAAAGTGAGTGGCTTTAATTTTGTACGCCACGAAAGGCGGCTGCTCGGTACCGGGCCAAAGTGGACCTTCGCGGCCAAATCTTGACCTACTTTGGCCCCGCGTATCTCCGGTTCTCTTAGGGCCACACTAATAAGACTACCATCGTTCGAAAGGGCACATGTAGGGCTATCTACCTAGGGAGTTTGGGGCAAATCGGTTACCATGACCCGGTCCAAATCCGCCGGACCGCACTTTGGAACGGTGCCGCTCCGCGGCCAAGGCACCTAAAGATCCGCGGATAGGCTCGCGGAGCTCCCAGGACACTTGGCTCTTACCTCTAGGAAGGGCAGGCTCCGCACTTGCACGGCCGAGGAGCGGCAAAACCAAAACCGACATGCCCCCACCCGATGCACCTTCCCGGGGTGACAAAAATTCGAGCCCGGGCTCATTCGAACGCCAAGTATCTCTAGTTTATGTGTGCCAAAATGTGTCAGGATTGAAGCTACGGCGGGCCCGTGGCCGCGGAACAAAGTGCGCGGAACCGCGTGAAAAATCGTCTAAGTGTCAAATGCATTGAAATCGCCATAGGAAATTTCACCGACTTTGCGTCTCTATATCTCGCGTGCCTTTCGGGCTAGAGACTCGTTTCTGGTGTTGTTGCAGAGTCCAAGTCCTCTCCTACGAGCTCACCAAAGGGCGTGTGGCTCACTCTTATACCCGGGTCACAGTACCGGGAGAAGTGGACCTCGTCCCGGTGAAAATTTAACATTGGAATCTCCATAGGGAAACTTTAACATGGGAAACGCCATAGGGAATGTGGACCGACTTTGCGGCCCTATATCTCCCGAACCCTTGGGGCTAGAGACTAGCTTTCACCACCCTCGTGGAGCCCCAAGTCTCCTCTACAAAGTGAGTGGCTTTAATTTTGTACGCCACGAAAGGCGGCTGCTCGGTACCGGGCCAAAGTGGACCTTCGCGGCCAAATCTTGACCTACTTTGGCCCCGCGTATCTCCGGTTCTCTTAGGGCCACACTAATAAGACTACCATCGTTCGAAAGGGCACATGTAGGGCTATCTACCTAGGGAGTTTGGGGCAAATCGGTTACCATGACCCGGTCCAAATCCGCCGGACCGCACTTTGGAACGGTGCCGCTCCGCGGCCAAGGCACCTAAGGATCCGCGGATAGGCTCGCGGAGCTCCCAGGACACTTGGCTCTTACCTCTAGGAAGGGCAGGCTCCGCACTTGCACGGCCGAGGAGCGGCAAAACCAAAACCGACATGCCCCCACCCGATGCACCTTCCCGGGGTGACAAAAATTCGAGCCCGGGCTCATTCGAAAGCCAAGTATCTCTAGTTTATGTGTGCCAAAATGTGTCAGGATTGGAGCTACGGCGGGCCCGTGGCCGCGGAACAAAGTGCGCGGAACCGCGTAAAAAATCGTCTAAGTGTCAAATGCATTGAAATCGCCATAGGAAATTTCACCGACTTTGCGTCTCTATATCTCGCGTGCCTTTCGGGCTAGAGACTCGTTTCTGGTGTTGTTGCAGAGCCCAAGTCCTCTCCTACGAGCTCACCAAAGGGCGTGTGGCTCACTCTTATACCCGGGTCACAGTACCGGGAGAAGTTGGCCTCGTCCCGGTGAAAATTTAACATTGGAATCTCCATAGGGAAACTTTAACATGGGAAACGCCATAGGGAATGTGGACCGACTTTGCGGCCCTATATCTCCCGAACCCTTGGGGCTAGAGACTAGCTTTCACCACCCTCGTGGAGCCCCAAGTCTCCTCTACAAAGTGAGTGGCTTTAATTTTGTACGCCACGAAAGGCGGCTGCTCGGTACCGGGCCAAAGTGGACCTTCGCGGCCAAATCTTGACCTACTTTGGCCCCGCGTATCTCCGGTTCTCTTAGGGCCACACTAATAAGACTACCATCGTTCGAAAGAACACATATAGGGCTATCTACCCAGGGAGTTTAGGGCAAATCGGTTACCATGACCTACTTTGGCCCCGCGTATCTCCGGTTCTCCTGGGGCCACACTAATAAGACTACCATCGTTCGAAAGGGCACATGTAGGGCTATCTACCTAGGGAGTTTGGGGCAAATCGGTTACCATGACCCGGTCCAAATCCGCCGGACCGCACTTTGGAACGGTGCCGCTCCGCGGCCAAGGCACCTAAAGATCCGCGGATAGGCTCGCGGAGCTCCCAGGACACTTGGCTCTTACCTCTAGGAAGGGCAGGCTCCGCACTTGCACGGCCGAGGAGCGGCAAAACCAAAACCGACATGCCCCCACCCGATGCACCTTCCCGGGGTGACAAAAATTCGAGCCCGGGCTCATTCGAAAGCCAAGTATCTCTAGTTTATGTGTGCCAAAATGTGTCAGGATTGAAGCTACGGCGGGCCCGTGGCCGCGGAACAAAGTGCGCGGAACCGCGTGAAAAATCGTCTAAGTGTCAAATGCATTGAAATCGCCATAGGAAATTTCACCGACTTTGCGTCTCTATATCTCGCGTGCCTTTCGGGCTAGAGACTCGTTTCTGGTGTTGTTGCAGAGTCCAAGTCCTCTCCTACGAGCTCACCAAAGGGCGTGTGGCTCACTCTTATACCCGGGTCACAGTACCGGGAGAAGTGGACCTCGTCCCGGTGAAAATTTAACATTGGAATCTCCATAGGGAAACTTTAACATGGGAAACGCCATAGGGAATGTGGACCGACTTTGCGGCCCTATATCTCCCGAACCCTTGGGGCTAGAGACTAGCTTTCACCACCCTCGTGGAGCCCCAAGTCTCCTCTACAAAGTGAGTGGCTTTAATTTTGTACGCCACGAAAGGCGGCTGCTCGGTACCGGGCCAAAGTGGACCTTCGCGGCCAAATCTTGACCTACTTTGGCCCCGCGTATCTCCGGTTCTCTTAGGGCCACACTAATAAGACTACCATCGTTCGAAAGGGCACATGTAGGGCTATCTACCTAGGGAGTTTGGGGCAAATCGGTTACCATGACCCGGTCCAAATCCGCCGGACCGCACTTTGGAACGGTGCCGCTCCGCGGCCAAGGCACCTAAAGATCCGCGGATAGGCTCGCGGAGCTCCCAGGACACTTGGCTCTTACCTCTAGGAAGGGCAGGCTCCGCACTTGCACGGCCGAGGAGCGGCAAAACCAAAACCGACATGCCCCCACCCGATGCACCTTCCCGGGGTGACAAAAATTCGAGCCCGGGCTCATTCGAACGCCAAGTATCTCTAGTTTATGTGTGCCAAAATGTGTCAGGATTGGAGCTACGGCGGGCCCGTGGCCGCGGAACAAAGTGCGCGGAACCGCGTGAAAAATCGTCTAAGTGTCAAATGCATTGAAATCGCCATAGGAAATTTCACCGACTTTGCGTCTCTATATCTCGCGTGCCTTTCGGGCTAGAGACTCGTTTCTGGTGTTGTTGCAGAGTCCAAGTCCTCTCCTACGAGCTCACCAAAGGGCGTGTGGCTCACTCTTATACCCGGGTCACAGTACCGGGAGAAGTGGACCTCGTCCCGGTGAAAATTTAACATTGGAATCTCCATAGGGAAACTTTAACATGGGAAACGCCATAGGGAATGTGGACCGACTTTGCGGCCCTATATCTCCCGAACCCTTGGGGCTAGAGACTAGCTTTCACCACCCTCGTGGAGCCCCAAGACTCCTCTACAAAGTGAGTGGCTTTAATTTTGTACGCCACGAAAGGCGGCTGCTCGGTACCGGGCCAAAGTGGACCTTCGCGGCCAAATCTTGACCTACTTTGGCCCCGCGTATCTCCGGTTCTCTTAGGGCCACACTAATAAGACTACCATCGTTCGAAAGGGCACATGTAGGGCTATCTACCTAGGGAGTTTGGGGCAAATCGGTTACCATGACCCGGTCCAAATCCGCCGGACCGCACTTTGGAACGGTGCCGCTCCGCGGCCAAGGCACCTAAAGATCCGCGGATAGGCTCGCGGAGCTCCCAGGACACTTGGCTCTTACCTCTAGGAAGGGCAGGCTCCGCACTTGCACGGCCGAGGAGCGGCAAAACCAAAACCGACATGCCCCCACCCGATGCACCTTCCCGGGGTGACAAAAATTCGAGCCCGGGCTCATTCGAAAGCCAAGTATCTCTAGTTTATGTGTGCCAAAATGTGTCAGGATTGAAGCTACGGCGGGCCCGTGGCCGCGGAACAAAGTGCGCGGAACCGCGTGAAAAATCGTCTAAGTGTCAAATGCATTGAAATCGCCATAGGAAATTTCACCGACTTTGCGTCTCTATATCTCGCGTGCCTTTCGGGCTAGAGACTCGTTTCTGGTGTTGTTGCAGAGCCCAAGTCCTCTCCTACGAGCTCACCAAAGGGCGTGTGGCTCACTCTTATACCCGGGTCACAGTACCGGGAGAAGTGGACCTCGTCCCGGTGAAAATTTAACATTGGAATCTCCATAGGGAAACTTTAACATGGGAAACGCCATAGGGAATGTGGACCAACTTTGCGGCCCTATATCTCCCGAACCCTTGGGGCTAGAGACTAGCTTTCACCACCCTCGTGGAGCCCCAAGTCTCCTCTACAAAGTGAGTGGCTTTAATTTTGTACGCCACGAAAGGCGGCTGCTCGGTACCGGGCCAAAGTGGACCTTCGCGGCCAAATCTTGACCTACTTTGGCCCCGCGTATCTCCGGTTCTCTTAGGGCCACACTAATAAGACTACCATCGTTCGAAAGAACACATATAGGGCTATCTACCCAGGGAGTTTGGGGCAAATCGGTTACCATGACCTACTTTGGCCCCGCGTATCTCCGGTTCTCCTGGGGCCACACTAATAAGACTACCATTGTTCGAAAGGGCACATGTAGGGCTATCTACCTAGGGAGTTTGGGGCAAATCGGTTACCATGACCCGGTCCAAATCCGCCGGACCGCACTTTGGAACGGTGCCGCTCCGCGGCTAAGGCACCTAAAGATCCGCGGATAGGCTCGCGGAGCTCCCAGGACACTTGGCTCTTACCTCTAGGAAGGGCAGGCTCCGCACTTGCACGGCCGAGGAGCGGCAAAACCAAAACCGACATGCCCCCACCCGATGCACCTTCCCGGGGTGACAAAAATTCGAGCCCGGGCTCATTCGAAAGCCAAGTATCTCTAGTTTATGTGTGCCAAAATGTGTCAGGATTGAAGCTACGGCGGGCCCGTGGCCGCGGAACAAAGTGCGCGGAACCGCGTGAAAAATCGTCTAAGTGTCAAATGCATTGAAATCGCCATAGGAAATTTCACCGACTTTGCGTCTCTATATCTCGCGTGCCTTTCGGGCTAGAGACTCGTTTCTGGTGTTGTTGCAGAGTCCAAGTCCTCTCCTACGAGCTCACCAAAGGGCGTGTGGCTCACTCTTATACCCGGGTCACAGTACCGGGAGAAGTGGACCTCGTCCCGGTGAAAATTTAACATTGGAATCTCCATAGGGAAACTTTAACATGGGAAACGCCATAGGGAATGTGGACCGACTTTGCGGCCCTATATCTCCCGAACCCTTGGGGCTAGAGACTAGCTTTCACCACCCTCGTGGAGCCCCAAGTCTCCTCTACAAAGTGAGTGGCTTTAATTTTGTACGCCACGAAAGGCGGCTGCTCGGTACCGGGCCAAAGTGGACCTTCGCGGCCAAATCTTGACCTACTTTGGCCCCGCGTATCTCCGGTTCTCTTAGGGCCATACTAATAAGACTACCATCGTTCAAAAGGGCACATATAGGGCTATCTACCCAGGGAGTTTGGGGCAAATCGGTTACCATGACCTACTTTGGCCCCGCGTATCTCCGGTTCTCCTGGGGCCACACTAATAAGACTACCATCGTTCGAAAGGGCACATGTAGGGCTATCTACCTAGGGAGTTTGGGGCAAATCGGTTAGCATGACCCGGTCCAAATCCGCCGGACCGCACTTTGGAACGGTGCCGCTCCGCGGCCAAGGCACCTAAAGATCCGCGGATAGGCTCGCGGAGCTCCCAGGACACTTGGCTCTTACCTCTAGGAAGGGCAGGCTCCGCACTTGCACGGCCGAGGAGCGGCAAAACCAAAACCGACATGCCCCCTCCCGATGCACCTTCCCGGGGTGACAAAAATTCGAGCCCGGGCTCATTCGAAAGCCAAGTATCTCTAGTTTATGTGTGCCAAAATGTGTCAGGATTGGAGCTACGGCGGGCCCGTGGCCGCGGAACAAAGTGCGCGGAACCGCGTGAAAAATCGTCTAAGTGTCAAATGCATTGAAATCGCCATAGGAAATTTCACCGACTTTGCGTCTCTATATCTCGCGTGCCTTTCGGGCTAGAGACTCGTTTCTGGTGTTGTTGCAGAGTCCAAGTCCTCTCCTACGAGCTCACCAAAGGGCGTGTGGCTCACTCTTATACCCGGGTCACAGTACCGGGAGAAGTGGACCTCGTCCCGGTGAAAATTTAACATTGGAATCTCCATAGGGAAACTTTAACATGGGAAACGCCATAGGGAATGTGGACCGACTTTGCGGCCCTATATCTCCCGAACCCTTGGGGCTAGAGACTAGCTTTCACCACCCTCGTGGAGCCCCAAGTCTCCTCTACAAAGTGAGTGGCTTTAATTTTGTACGCCACGAAAGGCGGCTGCTCGGTACCGGGCCAAAGTGGACCTTCGCGGCCAAATCTTGACCTACTTTGGCCCCGCGTATCTCCGGTTCTCTTAGGGCCATACTAATAAGACTACCATCGTTCAAAAGGGCACATATAGGGCTATCTACCCAGGGAGTTTGGGGCAAATCGGTTACCATGACCTACTTTGGCCCCGCGTATCTCCGGTTCTCCTGGGGCCACACTAATAAGACTACCATCGTTCGAAAGGGCACATGTAGGGCTATCTACCTAGGGAGTTTGGGGCAAATCGGTTACCATGACCCGGTCCAAATCCGCCGGACCGCACTTTGGAACGGTGCCGCTCCGCGGCCAAGGCACCTAAAGATCCGCGGATAGGCTCGCGGAGCTCCCAGGACACTTGGCTCTTACCTCTAGGAAGGGCAGGCTCCGCACTTGCACGGCCGAGGAGCGGCAAAACCAAAACCGACATGCCCCCACCCGATGCACCTTCCCGGGGTGACAAAAATTCGAGCCCGGGCTCATTCGAAAGCCAAGTATCTCTAGTTTATGTGTGCCAAAATGTGTCAGGATTGAAGCTACGGCGGGCCCGTGGCCGCGGAACAAAGTGCGCGGAACCGCGTGAAAAATCGTCTAAGTGTCAAATGCATTGAAATCGCCATAGGAAATTTCACCGACTTTGCGTCTCTATATCTCGCGTGCCTTTCGGGCTAGAGACTCGTTTCTGGTGTTGTTGCAGAGTCCAAGTCCTCTCCTACGAGCTCACCAAAGGGCGTGTGGCTCACTCTTATACCCGGGTCACAGTACCGGGAGAAGTGGACCTCGTCCCGGTGAAAATTTAACATTGGAATCTCCATAGGGAAACTTTAACATGGGAAACGCCATAGGGAATGTGGACCGACTTTGCGGCCCTATATCTCCCGAACCCTTGGGGCTAGAGACTAGCTTTCACCACCCTCGTGGAGCCCCAAGTCTCCTCTACAAAGTGAGTGGCTTTAATTTTGTACGCCACGAAAGGCGGCTGCTCGGTACCGGGCCAAAGTGGACCGTCGCGGCCAAATCTTGACCTACTTTGGCCCCGCGTATCTCCGGTTCTCTTAGGGCCACACTAATAAGACTACCATCGTTCGAAAGGGCACATATAGGGCTATCTACCCAGGGAGTTTGGGGCAAATCGGTTACCATGACCTACTTTGGCCCCGCGTATCTCCGGTTCTCCTGGGGCCACACTAATAAGACTACCATCGTTCGAAAGGGCACATGTAGGGCTATCTACCTAGGGAGTTTGGGGCAAATCGGTTACCATGACCCGGTCCAAATCCGCCGGACCGCACTTTGGAACGGTGCCGCTCCGCGGCCAAGGCACCTAAAGATCCGCGGATAGGCTCGCGGAGCTCCCAGGACACTTGGCTCTTACCTCTAGGAAGGGCAGGCTCCGCACTTGCACGGCCGAGGAGCGGCAAAACCAAAACCGACATGCCCCCACCCGATGCACCTTCCCGGGGTGACAAAAATTCGAGCCCGGGCTCATTCGAAAGCCAAGTATCTCTAGTTTATGTGTGCCAAAATGTGTCAGGATTGAAGCTACGGCGGGCCCGTGGCCGCGGAACAAAGTGCGCGGAACCGCGTGAAAAATCGTCTAAGTGTCAAATGCATTGAAATCGCCATAGGAAATTTCACCGACTTTGCGTCTCTATATCTCGCGTGCCTTTCGGGCTAGAGACTCGTTTCTGGTGTTGTTGCAGAGTCCAAGTCCTCTCCTACGAGCTCACCAAAGGGCGTGTGGCTCACTCTTATACCCGGGTCACAGTACCGGGAGAAGTGGACCTCGTCCCGGTGAAAATTTAACATTGGAATCTCCATAGGGAAACTTTAACATGGGAAACGCCATAGGGAATGTGGACCGACTTTGCGGCCCTATATCTCCCGAACCCTTGGGGCTAGAGACTAGCTTTCACCACCCTCGTGGAGCCCCAAGTCTCCTCTACAAAGTGAGTGGCTTTAATTTTGTACGCCACGAAAGGCGGCTGCTCGGTACCGGGCCAAAGTGGACCTTCGCGGCCAAATCTTGACCTACTTTGGCCCCGCGTATCTCCGGTTCTCTTAGGGCCACACTAATAAGACTACCATCGTTCGTAAAGGGCACATATAGGGCTATCTACCCAGGGAGTTTGGGGCAAATCGGTTACCATGACCTACTTTGGCCCCGCGTATCTCCGGTTCTCCTGGGGCCACACTAATAAGACTACCATCGTTCGAAAGGGCACATGTAGGGCTATCTACCTAGGGAGTTTGGGGCAAATCGGTTACCATGACCCGGTCCAAATCCGCCGGACCGCACTTTGGAACGGTGCCGCTCCGCGGCCAAGGCACCTAAAGATCCGCGGATAGGCTCGCGGAGCTCCCAGGACACTTGGCTCTTACCTCTAGGAAGGGCAGGCTCCGCACTTGCACGGCCGAGGAGCGGCAAAACCAAAACCGACATGCCCCCACCCGATGCACCTTCCCGGGGTGACAAAAATTCGAGCCCGGGCTCATTCGAAAGCCAAGTATCTCTAGTTTATGTGTGCCAAAATGTGTCAGGATTGAAGCTACGGCGGGCCCGTGGCCGCGGAACAAAGTGCGCGGAACCGCGTGAAAAATCGTCTAAGTGTCAAATGCATTGAAATCGCCATAGGAAATTTCACCGACTTTGCGTCTCTATATCTCGCGTGCCTTTCGGGCTAGAGACTCGTTTCTGGTGTTGTTGCAGAGTCCAAGTCCTCTCCTACGAGCTCACCAAAGGGCGTGTGGCTCACTCTTATACCCGGGTCACAGTACCGGGAGAAGTGGACCTCGTCCCGGTGAAAATTTAACATTGGAATCTCCATAGGGAAACTTTAACATGGGAAACGCCATAGGGAATGTGGACCGACTTTGCGGCCCTATATCTCCCGAACCCTTGGGGCTAGAGACTAGCTTTCACCACCCTCGTGGAGCCCCAAGTCTCCTCTACAAAGTGAGTGGCTTTAATTTTGTACGCCACGAAAGGCGGCTGCTCGGTACCGGGCCAAAGTGGACCTTCGCGGCCAAATCTTGACCTACTTTGGCCCCGCGTATCTCCGGTTCTCTTAGGGCCACACTAATAAGACTACCATCGTTCAAAAGGGCACATATAGGGCTATCTACCCAGGGAGTTTGGGGCAAATCGGTTACCATGACCTACTTTGGCCCCGCGTATCTCCGGTTCTCCTGGGGCCACACTAATAAGACTACCATCGTTCGAAAGGGCACATGTAGGGCTATCTACCTAGGGAGTTTGGGGCAAATCGGTTACCATGACCCGGTCCAAATCCGCCGGACCGCACTTTGGAACGGTGCCGCTCCGCGGCCAAGGCACCTAAAGATCCGCGGATAGGCTCGCGGAGCTCCCAGGACACTTGGCTCTTACCTCTAGGAAGGGCAGGCTCCGCACTTGCACGGCCGAGGAGCGGCAAAACCAAAACCGACATGCCCCCACCCGATGCACCTTCCCGGGGTGACAAAAATTCGAGCCCGGGCTCATTCGAAAGCCAAGTATCTCTAGTTTATGTGTGCCAAAATGTGTCAGGATTGGAGCTACGGCGGGCCCGTGGCCGCGGAACAAAGTGCGCGGAACCGCGTGAAAAATCGTCTAAGTGTCAAATGCATTGAAATCGCCATAGGAAATTTCACCGACTTTGCGTCTCTATATCTCGCGTGCCTTTCGGGCTAGAGACTCGTTTCTGGTGTTGTTGCAGAGTCCAAGTCCTCTCCTACGAGCTCACCAAAGGGTAGTGTGGCTCACTCTTATACCCGGGTCACAGTACCGGGAGAAGTGGACCTCGTCCCGGTGAAAATTTAACATTGGAATCTCCATAGGGAAACTTTAACATGGGAAACGCCATAGGGAATGTGGACCGACTTTGCGGCCCTATATCTCCCGAACCCTTGGGGCTAGAGACTAGCTTTCACCACCCTCGTGGAGCCCCAAGTCTCCTCTACAAAGTGAGTGGCTTTAATTTTGTATGCCACGAAAGGCGGCTGCTCGGTACCGGGCCAAAGTGGACCTTCGCGGCCAAATCTTGACCTACTTTGGCCCCGCGTATCTCCGGTTCTCTTAGGGCCATACTAATAAGACTACCATCGTTCGAAAGGGCACATATAGGGCTATCTACCCAGGGAGTTTGGGGCAAATCGGTTACCATGACCTACTTTGGCCCCGCGTATCTCCGGTTCTCCTGGGGCCACACTAATAAGACTACCATCGTTCGAAAGGGCACATGTAGGGCTATCTACCTAGGGAGTTTGGGGCAAATCGGTTACCATGACCCGGTCCAAATCCGCCGGACCGCACTTTGGAACGGTGCCGCTCCGCGGCCAAGGCACCTAAAGATCCGCGGATAGGCTCGCGGAGCTCCCAGGACACTTGGCTCTTACCTCTAGGAAGGGAAGGCTCCGCACTTGCACGGCCGAGGAGCGGCAAAACCAAAACCGACATGCCCCCACCCGATGCACCTTCCCGGGGTGACAAAAATTCGAGCCCGGGCTCATTCGAAAGTCAAGTATCTCTAGTTTATGTGTGCCAAAATGTGTCAGGATTGGAGCTACGGCGGGCCCGTGGCCGCGGAACAAAGTGCGCGGAACCGCATGAAAAATCGTCTAAGTGTCAAATGCATTGAAATCGCCATAGGAAATTTCACCGACTTTGCGTCTCTATATCTCGCGTGCCTTTCGGGCTAGAGACTCGTTTCTGGTGTTGTTGCAGAGCCCAAGTCCTCTCCTACGAGCTCACCAAAGGGCGTGTGGCTCACTCTTATACCCGGGTCACAGTACCGGGAGAAGTGGACCTCGTCCCGGTGAAAATTTAACATTGGAATCTCCATAGGGAAACTTTAACATGGGAAACGCCATAGGGAATGTGGACCGACTTTGCGGCCCTATATCTCCCGAACCCTTGGGGCTAGAGACTAGCTTTCACCACCCTCGTGGAGCCCCAAGTCTCCTCTACAAAGTGAGTGGCTTTTAATTTTGTACGCCACGAAAGGCGGCTGCTCGGTACCGGGCCAAAGTGGACCTTCGCGGCCAAATCTTGACCTACTTTGGCCCCGCGTATCTCCGGTTCTCTTAGGGCCACACTAATAAGACTACCATCGTTCGAAAGGGCACATATAGGGCTATCTACCCAGGGAGTTTGGGGCAAATCGGTTACCATGACCTACTTTGGCCCCGCGTATCTCCGGTTCTCCTGGGGCCACACTAATAAGACTACCATCGTTCGAAAGGGCACATGTAGGGCTATCTACCTAGGGAGTTTGGGGCAAATCGGTTACCATGACCCGGTCCAAATCCGCCGGACCGCACTTTGGAACGGTGCCGCTCCGCGGCCAAGGCACCTAAAGATCCGCGGATAGGCTCGCGGAGCTCCCAGGACACTTGGCTCTTACCTCTAGGAAGGGCAGGCTCCGCACTTGCACGGCCGAGGAGCGGCAAAACCAAAACCGACATGCCCCCACCCGATGCACCTTCCCGGGGTGACAAAAATTCGAGCCCGGGCTCATTCGAAAGCCAAGTATCTCTAGTTTATGTGTGCCAAAATGTGTCAGGATTGGAGCTACGGCGGGCCCGTGGCCGCGGAACAAAGTGCGCGGAACCGCATGAAAAATCGTCTAAGTGTCAAATGCATTGAAATCGCCATAGGAAATTTCACCGACTTTGCGTCTCTATATCTCGCGTGCCTTTCGGGCTAGAGACTCGTTTCTGGTGTTGTTGCAGAGCCCAAGTCCTCCCCTACGAGCTCACCAAAGGGCGTGTGGCTCACTCTTATACCCGGGTCACAGTACCGGGAGAAGTGGACCTCGTCCCGGTGAAAATTTAACATTGGAATCTCCATAGGGAAACTTTAACATGGGAAACGCCATAGGGAATGTGGACCGACTTTGCGGCCCTATATCTCCCGAACCCTTGGGGCTAGAGACTAGCTTTCACCACCCTCGTGGAGCCCCAAGTCTCCTCTACAAAGTGAGTGGCTTTTATTTTGTACGCCACGAAAGGCGGCTGCTCGGTACCGGGCCAAAGTGGACCTTCGCGGCCAAATCTTGACCTACTTTGGCCCCGCGTATCTCCGGTTCTCTTAGGGCCACACTAATAAGACTACCATCGTTCGAAAGGGCACATATAGGGCTATCTACCCAGGGAGTTTGGGGCAAATCGGTTACCATGACCTACTTTGGCCCCGCGTATCTCCGGTTCTCCTGGGGCCACACTAATAAGACTACCATCGTTCGAAAGGGCACATGTAGGGCTATCTACCTAGGGAGTTTGGGGCAAATCGGTTACCATGACCCGGTCCAAATCCGCCGGACCGCACTTTGGAACGGTGCCGCTCCGCGGCCAAGGCACCTAAAGATCCGCGGATAGGCTCGCGGAGCTCCCAGGACACTTGGCTCTTACCTCTAGGAAGGGCAGGCTCCGCACTTGCACGGCCGAGGAGCGGCAAAACCAAAACCGACATGCCCCCACCCGATGCACCTTCCCGGGGTGACAAAAATTCGAGCCCGGGCTCATTCGAAAGCCAAGTATCTCTAGTTTATGTGTGCCAAAATGTGTCAGGATTGAAGCTACGGCGGGCCCGTGGCCGCGGAACAAAGTGCGCGGAACCGCGTGAAAAATCGTCTAAGTGTCAAATGCATTGAAATCGCCATAGGAAATTTCACCGACTTTGCGTCTCTATATCTCGCGTGCCTTTCGGGCTAGAGACTCGTTTCTGGTGTTGTTGCAGAGTCCAAGTCCTCTCCTACGAGCTCACCAAAGGGCGTGTGGCTCACTCTTATACCCGGGTCACAGTACCGGGAGAAGTGGACCTCGTCCCGGTGAAAATTTAACATTGGAATCTCCATAGGGAAACTTTAACATGGGAAACGCCATAGGGAATGTGGACCGACTTTGCGGCCCTATATCTCCCGAACCCTTGGGGCTAGAGACTAGCTTTCACCACCCTCGTGGAGCCCCAAGTCTCCTCTACAAAGTGAGTGGCTTTATTTTGTACGCCACGAAAGGCGGCTGCTCGGTACCGGGCCAAAGTGGACCTTCGCGGCCAAATCTTGACCTACTTTGGCCCCGCGTATCTCTGGTTCTCTTAGGGCCACACTAATAAGACTACCATCGTTCGAAAGGAACACATATAGGACTATCTACCCAGGGAGTTAAGGGGCAAATCGGTTACCATGACCTACTTTGGCCCCGCGTATCTCCGGTTCTCCTGGGGCCACACTAATAAGACTACCATCGTTCGAAAGGGCACATGTAGGGCTATCTACCTAGGGAGTTTGGGGCAAATCGGTTACCATGACCCGGTCCAAATCCGCCGGACCGCACTTTGGAACGGTGCCGCTCCGCGGCCAAGGCACCTAAAGATCCGCGGATAGGCTCGCGGAGCTCCCAGGACACTTGGCTCTTACCTCTAGGAAGGGCAGGCTCCGCACTTGCACGGCCGAGGAGCGGCAAAACCAAAACCGACATGCCCCCACCCGATGCACCTTCCCGGGGTGACAAAAATTCGAGCCCGGGCTCATTCGAAAGCCAAGTATCTCTAGTTTATGTGTGCCAAAATGTGTCAGGATTGAAGCTACGGCGGGCCCGTGGCCGCGGAACAAAGTGCGCGGAACCGCGTGAAAAATCGTCTAAGTGTCAAATGCATTGAAATCGCCATAGGAAATTTCACCGACTTTGCGTCTCTATATCTCGCGTGCCTTTCGGGCTAGAGACTCGTTTCTGGTGTTGTTGCAGAGTCCAAGTCCTCTCCTACGAGCTCACCAAAGGGCATGTGGCTCACTCTTATACCCGGGTCACAGTACCGGGAGAAGTGGACCTCGTCCCGGTGAAAATTTAACATTGGAATCTCCATAGGGAAACTTTAACATGGGAAACGCCATAGGGAATGTGGACCGACTTTGCGGCCCTATATCTCCCGAACCCTTGGGGCTAGAGACTAGCTTTCACCACCCTCGTGGAGCCCCAAGTCTCCTCTACAAAGTGAGTGGCTTTAATTTTGTACGCCACGAAAGGCGGCTGCTCGGTACCGGGCCAAAGTGGACCTTCGCGGCCAAATCTTGACCTACTTTGGCCCCGCGTATCTCCGGTTCTCTTAGGGCCACACTAATAAGACTACCATCGTTCGAAAGGGCACATATAGGGCTATCTACCCAGGGAGTTTGGGGCAAATCGGTTACCATGACCTACTTTGGCCCCGCGTATCTCCGGTTCTCCTGGGGCCACACTAATAAGACTACCATCGTTCGAAAGGGCACATGTAGGGCTATCTACCTAGGGAGTTTGGGGCAAATCGGTTACCATGACCCGGTCCAAATCCGCCGGACCGCACTTTGGAACGGTGCCGCTCCGCGGCCAAGGCACCTAAAGATCCGCGGATAGGCTCGCGGAGCTCCCAGGACACTTGGCTCTTACCTCTAGGAAGGGCAGGCTCCGCACTTGCACGGCCGAGGAGCGGCAAAACCAAAACCGACATGCCCCCACCCGATGCACCTTCCCGGGGTGACAAAAATTCGAGCCCGGGCTCATTCGAAAGCCAAGTATCTCTAGTTTATGTGTGCCAAAATGTGTCAGGATTGAAGCTACGGCGGGCCCGTGGCCGCGGAACAAAGTGCGCGGAACCGCGTGAAAAATCGTCTAAGTGTCAAATGCATTGAAATCGCCATAGGAAATTTCACCGACTTTGCGTCTCTATATCTCGCGTGCCTTTCGGGCTAGAGACTCGTTTCTGGTGTTGTTGCAGAGTCCAAGTCCTCTCCTACGAGCTCACCAAAGGGCGTGTGGCTCACTCTTATACCCGGGTCACAGTACCGGGAGAAGTGGACCTCGTCCCGGTGAAAATTTAACATTGGAATCTCCATAGGGAAACTTTAACATGGGAAACGCCATAGGGAATGTGGACCGACTTTGCGGCCCTATATCTCCCGAACCCTTGGGGCTAGAGACTAGCTTTCACCACCCTCGTGGAGCCCCAAGTCTCCTCTACAAAGTGAGTGGCTTTAATTTTGTACGCCACGAAAGGCGGCTGCTCGGTACCGGGCCAAAGTGGACCTTCGCGGCCAAATCTTGACCTACTTTGGCCCCGCGTATCTCCGGTTCTCTTAGGGCCACACTAATAAGACTACCATCGTTCGAAAGGGCACATGTAGGGCTATCTACCTAGGGAGTTTGGGGCAAATCGGTTACCATGACCCGGTCCAAATCCGCCGGACCGCACTTTGGAACGGTGCCGCTCCGCGGCCAAGGCACCTAAAGATCCGCGGATAGGCTCGCGGAGCTCCCAGGACACTTGGCTCTTACCTCTAGGAAGGGCAGGCTCCGCACTTGCACGGCCGAGGAGCGGCAAAACCAAAACCGACATGCCCCCACCTGATGCACCTTCCCGGGGTGACAAAAATTCGAGCCCGGGCTCATTCGAAAGCCAAGTATCTCTAGTTTATGTGTGCCAAAATGTGTCAGGATTGAAGCTACGGCGGGCCCGTGGCCGCGGAACAAAGTGCGCGGAACCGCGTGAAAAATCGTCTAAGTGTCAAATGCATTGAAATCGCCATAGGAAATTTCACCGACTTTGCGTCTCTATATCTCGCGTGCCTTTCGGGCTAGAGACTCGTTTCTGGTGTTGTTGCAGAGTCCAAGTCCTCTCCTACGAGCTCACCAAAGGGCGTGTGGCTCACTCTTATACCCGGGTCACAGTACCGGGAGAAGTGGACCTCGTCCCGGTGAAAATTTAACATTGGAATCTCCATAGGGAAACTTTAACATGGGAAACGCCATAGGGAATGTGGACCGACTTTGCGGCCCTATATCTCCCGAACCCTTGGGGCTAGAGACTAGCTTTCACCACCCTCGTGGAGCCCCAAGTCTCCTCTACAAAGTGAGTGGCTTTAATTTTGTACGCCACGAAAGGCGGCTGCTCGGTACCGGGCCAAAGTGGACCTTCGCGGCCAAATCTTGACCTACTTTGGCCCCGCGTATCTCCGGTTCTCTTAGGGCCACACTAATAAGACTACCATCGTTCGAAAGGGCACATATAGGGCTATCTACCCAGGGAGTTTGGGGCAAATCGGTTACCATGACCTACTTTGGCCCCGCGTATCTCCGGTTCTCCTGGGGCCACACTAATAAGACTACCATCGTTCGAAAGGGCACATGTAGGGCTATCTACCTAGGGAGTTTGGGGCAAATCGGTTACCATGACCCGGTCCAAATCCGCCGGACCGCACTTTGGAACGGTGCCGCTCCGCGGCCAAGGCACCTAAAGATCCGCGGATAGGCTCGCGGAGCTCCCAGGACACTTGGCTCTTACCTCTAGGAAGGGCAGGCTCCGCACTTGCACGGCCGAGGAGCGGCAAAACCAAAACCGACATGCCCCCACCCGATGCACCTTCTCGGGGTGACAAAAATTCGAACCCTGGCTCATTCGAAAGCCAAGTATCTCTAGTTTATGTGTGCCAAAATGTGTCAGGATTGGAGCTACGGCGGGCCCGTGGCCGCGGAACAAAGTGCGCGGAACCGCGTGAAAAATCGTCTAAGTGTCAAATGCATTGAAATCGCCATAGGAAATTTCACCGACTTTGCGTCTCTATATCTCGCGTGCCTTTCGGGCTAGAGACTCGTTTCTGGTGTTGTTGCAGAGTCCAAGTCCTCTCCTACGAGCTCACCAAAGGGCGTGTGGCTCACTCTTATACCCGGGTCACAGTACCGGGAGAAGTGGACCTCGTCCCGGTGAAAATTTAACATTGGAATCTCCATAGGGAAACTTTAACATGGGAAACGCCATAGGGAATGTGGACCGACTTTGCGGCCCTATATCTCCCGAACCCTTGGGGCTAGAGACTAGCTTTCACCACCCTCGTGGAGCCCCAAGTCTCCTCTACAAAGTGAGTGGCTTTAATTTTGTACGCCACGAAAGGCGGCTGCTCGGTACCGGGCCAAAGTGGACCTTCGCGGCCAAATCTTGACCTACTTTGGCCCCCGCGTATCTCCGGTTCTCTTAGGGCCACACTAATAAGACTACCATCGTTCGAAAGGACACATATAGGGCTATCTACCCAGGGAGTTTGGGGCAAATCGGTTACCATGACCTACTTTGGCCCCGCGTATCTCCGGTTCTCCTGGGGCCACACTAATAAGACTACCATCGTTCGAAAGGGCACATGTAGGGCTATCTACCTAGGGAGTTTGGGGCAAATCGGTTACCATGACCCGGTCCAAATCCGCCGGACCGCACTTTGGAACGGTGCCGCTCCGCGGCCAAGGCACCTAAAGATCCGCGGATAGGCTCGCGGAGCTCCCAGGACACTTGGCTCTTACCTCTAGGAAGGGCAGGCTCCGCACTTGCACGGCCGAGGAGCGGCAAAACCAAAACCGACATGCCCCCACCCGATGCACCTTCCCGGGGTGACAAAAATTCGAGCCCGGGCTCATTCGAAAGCCAAGTATCTCTAGTTTATGTGTGCCAAAATGTGTCAGGATTGAAGCTACGGCGGGCCCGTGGCCGCGGAACAAAGTGCGCGGAACCGCGTGAAAAATCGTCTAAGTGTCAAATGCATTGAAATCGCCATAGGAAATTTCACCGACTTTGCGTCTCTATATCTCGCGTGCCTTTCGGGCTAGAGACTCGTTTCTGGTGTTGTTGCAGAGTCCAAGTCCTCTCCTACGAGCTCACCAAAGGGCGTGTGGCTCACTCTTATACCCGGGTCACAGTACCGGGAGAAGTGGACCTCGTCCCGGTGAAAATTTAACATTGGAATCTCCATAGGGAAACTTTAACATGGGAAACGCCATAGGGAATGTGGACCGACTTTGCGGCCCTATATCTCCCGAACCCTTGGGGCTAGAGACTAGCTTTCACCACCCTCGTGGAGCCCCAAGTCTCCTCTACAAAGTGAGTGGCTTTAATTTTGTACGCCACGAAAGGCGGCTGCTCGGTACCGGGCCAAAGTGGACCTTCGCGGCCAAATCTTGACCTACTTTGGCCCCGCGTATCTCCGGTTCTCTTAGGGCCACACTAATAAGACTACCATCGTTCGAAAAGGGCACATATAGGGCTATATACCCAGGGAGTTTGGGGCAAATCGGTTACCATGACCTACTTTGGCCCCGCGTATCTCCGGTTCTCCTGGGGCCACACTAATAAGACTACCATCGTTCGAAAGGGCACATGTAGGGCTATCTACCTAGGGAGTTTGGGGCAAATCGGTTACCATGACCCGGTCCAAATCCGCCGGACCGCACTTTGGAACGGTGCCGCTCCGCGGCCAAGGCACCTAAAGATCCGCGGATAGGCTCGCGGAGCTCCCAGGACACTTGGCTCTTACCTCTAGGAAGGGCAGGCTCCGCACTTGCACGGCCGAGGAGCGGCAAAACCAAAACCGACATGCCCCCACCCGATGCACCTTCCCGGGGTGACAAAAATTCGAGCCCGGGCTCATTCGAAAGCCAAGTATCTCTAGTTTATGTGTGCCAAAATGTGTCAGGATTGAAGCTACGGCGGGCCCGTGGCCGCGGAACAAAGTGCGCGGAACCGCGTGAAAAATCGTCTAAGTGTCAAATGCATTGAAATCGCCATAGGAAATTTCACCGACTTTGCGTCTCTATATCTCGCGTGCCTTTCGGGCTAGAGACTCGTTTCTGGTGTTGTTGCAGAGTCCAAGTCCTCTCCTACGAGCTCACCAAAGGGCGTGTGGCTCACTCTTATACCCGGGTCACAGTACCGGGAGAAGTGGACCTCGTCCCGGTGAAAATTTAACATTGGAATCTCCATAGGGAAACTTTAACATGGGAAACGCCATAGGGAATGTGGACCGACTTTGCGGCCCTATATCTCCCGAACCCTTGGGGCTAGAGACTAGCTTTCACCACCCTCGTGGAGCCCCAAGTCTCCTCTACAAAGTGAGTGGCTTTAATTTTGTACGCCACGAAAGGCGGCTGCTCGGTACCGGGCCAAAGTGGACCTTCGCGGCCAAATCTTGACCTACTTTGGCCCCTGCGTATCTCCGGTTCTCTTAGGGCCACACTAATAAGACTACCATCGTTCGAAAGAACACATATAGGGCTATCTACCCAGGGAGTTTGGGGCAAATCGGTTACCATGACCTACTTTGGCCCCGCGTATCTCCGGTTCTCCTGGGGCCACACTAATAAGACTACCATCGTTCGAAAGGGCACATGTAGGGCTATCTACCTAGGGAGTTTGGGGCAAATCGGTTACCATGACCCGGTCCAAATCCGCCGGACCGCACTTTGGAACGGTGCCGCTCCGCGGCCAAGGCACCTAAAGATCCGCGGATAGGCTCGCGGAGCTCCCAGGACACTTGGCTCTTACCTCTAGGAAGGGCAGGCTCCGCACTTGCACGGCCGAGGAGCGGCAAAACCAAAACCGACATGCCCCCACCCGATGCACCTTCCCGGGGTGACAAAAATTCGAGCCCGGGCTCATTCGAAAGCCAAGTATCTCTAGTTTATGTGTGCCAAAATGTGTCAGGATTGAAGCTACGGCGGGCCCGTGGCCGCGGAACAAAGTGCGCGGAACCGCATGAAAAATCGTCTAAGTGTCAAATGCATTGAAATCGCCATAGGAAATTTCACCGACTTTGCGTCTCTATATCTCGCGTGCCTTTCGGGCTAGAGACTCGTTTCTGGTGTTGTTGCAGAGTCCCAAGTCCTCTCCTACGAGCTCACCAAAGGGCGTGTGGCTCACTCTTATACCCGGGTCACAGTACCGGGAGAAGTGGACCTCGTCCCGGTGAAAATTTAACATTGGAATCTCCATAGGGAAACTTTAACATGGGAAACGCCATAGGGAATGTGGACCGACTTTGCGGCCCTATATCTCCCGAACCCTTGGGGCTAGAGACTAGCTTTCACCACCCTCGTGGAGCCCCAAGTCTCCTCTACAAAGTGAGTGGCTTTAATTTTGTACGCCACGAAAGGCGGCTGCTCGGTACCGGGCCAAAGTGGACCTTCGCGGCCAAATCTTGACCTACTTTGGCCCCGCGTATCTCCGGTTCTCTTAGGGCCACACTAATAAGACTACCATCGTTCGAAAGGGCACATATAGGGCTATCTACCCAGGGAGTTTGGGGCAAATCGGTTACCATGACCTACTTTGGCCCCGCGTATCTCCGGTTCTCCTGGGGCCACACTAATAAGACTACCATCGTTCGAAAGGGCACATGTAGGGCTATCTACCTAGGGAGTTTGGGGCAAATCGGTTACCATGACCCGGTCCAAATCCGCCGGACCGCACTTTGGAACGGTGCCGCTCCGCGGCCAAGGCACCTAAAGATCCGCGGATAGGCTCGCGGAGCTCCCAGGACACTTGGCTCTTACCTCTAGGAAGGGCAGGCTCCGCACTTGCACGGCCGAGGAGCGGCAAAACCAAAACCGACATGCCCCCACCCGATGCACCTTCCCGGGGTGACAAAAATTCGAGCCCGGGCTCATTCGAAAGCCAAGTATCTCTAGTTTATGTGTGCCAAAATGTGTCAGGATTGGAGCTACGGCGGGCCCGTGGCCGCGGAACAAAGTGCGCGGAACCGCAGGGAAAAATCGTCTAAGTGTCAAATGCATTGAAATCGCCATAGGAAATTTCACCGACTTTGCGTCTCTATATCTCGCGTGCCTTTCGGGCTAGAGACTCGTTTCTGGTGTTGTTGCAGAGTCCAAGTCCTCTCCTACGAGCTCACCAAAGGGCGTGTGGCTCACTCTTATACCCGGGTCACAGTACCGGGAGAAGTGGACCTCGTCCCGGTGAAAATTTAACATTGGAATCTCCATAGGGAAACTTTAACATGGGAAACGCCATAGGGAATGTGGACCGACTTTGCGGCCCTATATCTCCCGAACCCTTGGGGCTAGAGACTAGCTTTCACCACCCTCGTGGAGCCCCAAGTCTCCTCTACAAAGTGAGTGGCTTTAATTTTGTACGCCACGAAAGGCGGCTGCTCGGTACCGGGCCAAAGTGGACCTTCGCGGCCAAATCTTGACCTACTTTGGCCCCGCGTATCTCCGGTTCTCTTAGGGCCACACTAATAAGACTACCATCGTTCGAAAGGGCACATATAGGGCTATCTACCCAGGGAGTTTGGGGCAAATCGGTTACCATGACCTACTTTGGCCCCGCGTATCTCCGGTTCTCCTGGGGCCACACTAATAAGACTACCATCGTTCGAAAGGGCACATGTAGGGCTATCTACCTAGGGAGTTTGGGGCAAATCGGTTACCATGACCCGGTCCAAATCCGCCGGACCGCACTTTGGAACGGTGCCGCTCCGCGGCCAAGGCACCTAGAGATCCGCGGATAGGCTCGCGGAGCTCCCAGGACACTTGGCTCTTACCTCTAGGAAGGGCAGGCTCCGCACTTGCACGGCCGAGGAGCGGCAAAACCAAAACCGACATGCCCCCACCCGATGCACCTTCCCGGGGTGACAAAAATTCCAGCCCGGGCTCATTCGAAAGCCAAGTATCTCTAGTTTATGTGTGCCAAAATGTGTCAGGATTGGAGCTACGGCGGGCCCGTGGCCGCGGAACAAAGTGCGCGGAACCGCGTGAAAAATCGTCTAAGTGTCAAATGCATTGAAATCGCCATAGGAAATTTCACCGACTTTGCGTCTCTATATCTCGCGTGCCTTTCGGGCTAGAGACTCGTTTCTGGTGTTGTTGCAGAGCCCAAGTCCTCTCCTACGAGCTCACCAAAGGGCGTGTGGCTCACTCTTATACCCGGGTCACAGTACCGGGAGAAGTGGACCTCGTCCCGGTGAAAATTTAACATTGGAATCTCCATAGGGAAACTTTAACATGGGAAACGCCATAGGGAATGTGGACCGACTTTGCGGCCCTATATCTCCTGAACCCTTGGGGCTAGAGACTAGCTTTCACCACCCTCGTGGAGCCCCAAGTCTCCTCTACAAAGTGAGTGGCTTTAATTTTGTACGCCACGAAAGGCGGCTGCTCGGTACCGGGCCAAAGTGGACCTTCGCGGCCAAATCTTGACCTACTTTGGCCCCGCGTATCTCCGGTTCTCTTAGGGCCACACTAATAAGACTACCATCGTTCGAAAGGGCACATATAGGGCTATCTACCCAGGGAGTTTGGGGCAAATCGGTTACCATGACCTACTTTGGCCCCGCGTATCTCCGGTTCTCCTGGGGCCACACTAATAAGACTACCATCGTTCGAAAGGGCACATGTAGGGCTATCTACCTAGGGAGTTTGGGGCAAATCGGTTAGCATGACCCGGTCCAAATCCGCCGGACCGCACTTTGGAACGGTGCCGCTCCGCGGCCAAGGCACCTAAAGATCCGCGGATAGGCTCGCGGAGCTCCCAGGACACTTGGCTCTTACCTCTAGGAAGGGCAGGCTCCGCACTTGCACGGCCGAGGAGCGGCAAAACCAAAACCGACATGCCCCCACCCGATGCACCTTCCCGGGGTGACAAAAATTCGAGCCCGGGCTCATTCGAAAGCCAAGTATCTCTAGTTTATGTGTGCCAAAATGTGTCAGGATTGAGCTACGGCGGGCCCGTGGCCGCGGAACAAAGTGCGCGGAACCGCGTGAAAAATCGTCTAAGTGTCAAATGCATTGAAATCGCCATAGGAAATTTCACCGACTTTGCGTCTCTATATCTCGCGTGCCTTTCGGGCTAGAGACTCGTTTCTGGTGTTGTTGCAGAGTCCCAAGTCCTCTCCTACGAGCTCACCAAAGGGCGTGTGGCTCACTCTTATACCCGGGTCACAGTACCGGGAGAAGTGGACCTCGTCCCGGTGAAAATTTAACATTGGAATCTCCATAGGGAAACTTTAACATGGGAAACGCCATAGGGAATGTGGACCGACTTTGCGGCCCTATATCTCCCGAACCCTTGGGGCTAGAGACTAGCTTTCACCACCCTCGTGGAGCCCCAAGTCTCCTCTACAAAGTGAGTGGCTTTAATTTTGTACGCCACGAAAGGCGGCTGCTCGGTACCGGGCCAAAGTGGACCTTCGCGGCCAAATCTTGACCTACTTTGGCCCCGCGTATCTCCGGTTCTCTTAGGGCCACACTAATAAGACTACCATCGTTCGAAAGGGCACATATAGGGCTATCTACCCAGGGAGTTTTGGGGCAAATCGGTTACCATGACCTACTTTGGCCCCGCGTATCTCCGGTTCTCCTGGGGCCACACTAATAAGACTACCATCGTTCGAAAGGGCACATGTAGGGCTATCTACCTAGGGAGTTTGGGGCAAATCGGTTACCATGACCCGGTCCAAATCCGCCGGACCGCACTTTGGAACGGTGCCGCTCCGCGGCCAAGGCACCTAAAGATCCGCGGATAGGCTCGCGGAGCTCCCAGGACACTTGGCTCTTACCTCTAGGAAGGGCAGGCTCCGCACTTGCACGGCCGAGGAGCGGCAAAACCAAAAACCGACATGCCCCCACCCGATGCACCTTCCCGGGGTGACAAAAATTCGAGCCCGGGCTCATTCGAAAGCCAAGTATCTCTAGTTTATGTGTGCCAAAATGTGTCAGGATTGGAGCTACGGCGGGCCCGTGGCCGCGGAACAAAGTGCGCGGAACCGCGTGAAAAATCGTCTAAGGGTCAAATGCATTGAAATCGCCATAGGAAATTTCACCGACTTTGCGTCTCTATATCTCGCGTGCCTTTCGGGCTAGAGACTCGTTTCTGGTGTTGTTGCAGATTCCCAAGTCCTCCCCTACGAGCTCACCAAAGGGCGTGTGGCTCACTCTTATACCCGGGTCACAGTACCGGGAGAAGTGGACCTCGTCCCGGTGAAAATTTAACATTGGAATCTCCATAGGGAAACTTTAACATGGGAAACGCCATAGGGAATGTGGACCGACTTTGCGGCCCTATATCTCCCGAACCCTTGGGGCTAGAGACTAGCTTTCACCACCCTCGTGGAGCCCCAAGTCTCCTCTACAAAGTGAGTGGCTTTAATTTTGTACGCCACGAAAGGCGGCTGCTCGGTACCGGGCCAAAGTGGACCTTCGCGGCCAAATCTTGACCTACTTTGGCCCCGCGTATCTCCGGTTCTCTTAGGGCCACACTAATAAGACTACCATCGTTCGAAAGGGCACATATAGGGCTATCTACCCAGGGAGTTTGGGGCAAATCGGTTACCATGACCTACTTTGGCCCCGCGTATCTCCAGTTCTCCTGGGGCCACACTAATAAGACTACCATCGTTCGAAAGGGCACATGTAGGGCTATCTACCTAGGGAGTTTGGGGCAAATCGGTTACCATGACCCGGTCCAAATCCGCCGGACCGCACTTTGGAACGGTGCCGCTCCGCGGCCAAGGCACCTAAAGATCCGCGGATAGGCTCGCGGAGCTCCCAGGACACTTGGCTCTTACCTCTAGGAAGGGCAGGCTCCGCACTTGCACGGCCGAGGAGCGGCAAAACCAAAACCGACATGCCCCCACCCGATGCACCTTCCCGGGGTGACAAAAATTCGAGCCCGGGCTCATTCGAAAGCCAAGTATCTCTAGTTTATGTGTGCCAAAATGTGTCAGGATTGAAGCTACGGCGGGCCCGTGGCCGCGGAACAAAGTGCGCGGAACCGCGTGAAAAATCGTCTAAGTGTCAAATGCATTGAAATCGCCATAGGAAATTTCACCGACTTTGCGTCTCTATATCTCGCGTGCCTTTCGGGCTAGAGACTCGTTTCTGGTGTTGTTGCAGAGCCAAGTCCTCTCCTACGAGCTCACCAAAGGGCGTGTGGCTCACTCTTATACCCGGGTCACAGTACCGGGAGAAGTGGACCTCGTCCCGGTGAAAATTTAACATTGGAATCTCCATAGGGAAACTTTAACATGGGAAACGCCATAGGGAATGTGGACCGACTTTGCGGCCCTATATCTCCCGAACCCTTGGGGCTAGAGACTAGCTTTCACCACCCTCGTGGAGCCCCAAGTCTCCTCTACAAAGTGAGTGGCTTTTAATTTTGTACGCCACGAAAGGCGGCTGCTCGGTACCGGGCCAAAGTGGACCTTCGCGGCCAAATCTTGACCTACTTTGGCCCCGCGTATCTCCGGTTCTCTTAGGGCCACACTAATAAGACTACCATCGTTCAAAAGGGCACATATAGGGCTATCTACCCAGGGAGTTTGGGGCAAATCGGTTACCATGACCTACTTTGGCCCCGCGTATCTCCGGTTCTCCTGGGGCCACACTAATAAGACTACCATCGTTCGAAAGGGCACATGTAGGGCTATCTACCTAGGGAGTTTGGGGCAAATCGGTTACCATGACCCGGTCCAAATCCGCCGGACCGCACTTTGGAACGGTGCCGCTCCGCGGCCAAGGCACCTAAAGATCCGCGGATAGGCTCGCGGAGCTCCCAGGACACTTGGCTCTTACCTCTAGGAAGGGCAGGCTCCGCACTTGCACGGCCGAGGAGCGGCAAAACCAAAACCGACATGCCCCCACCCGATGCACCTTCCCGGGGTGACAAAAATTCGAGCCCGGGCTCATTCGAAAGCCAAGTATCTCTAGTTTATGTGTGCCAAAATGTGTCAGGATTGAAGCTACGGCGGGCCCGTGGCCGCGGAACAAAGTGCGCGGAACCGCATTGAAAAATCGTCTAAGTGTCAAATGCATTGAAATCGCCATAGGAAATTTCACCGACTTTGCGTCTCTATATCTCGCGTGCCTTTCGGGCTAGAGACTCGTTTCTGGTGTTGTTGCAGAGCCCAAGTCCTCCCCTACGAGCTCACCAAAGGGCGTGTGGCTCACTCTTATACCCGGGTCACAGTACCGGGAGAAGTGGACCTCGTCCCGGTGAAAATTTAACATTGGAATCTCCATAGGGAAACTTTAACATGGGAAACGCCATAGGGAATGTGGACCGACTTTGCGGCCCTATATCTCCCGAACCCTTGGGGCTAGAGACTAGCTTTCACCACCCTCGTGGAGCCCCAAGTCTCCTCTACAAAGTGAGTGGCTTTAATTTTGTACGCCACGAAAGGCGGCTGCTCGGTACCGGGCCAAAGTGGACCTTCGCGGCCAAATCTTGACCTACTTTGGCCCCGCGTATCTCCGGTTCTCTTAGGGCCACACTAATAAGACTACCATCGTTCGAAAGGGCACATATAGGGCTATCTACCCAGGGAGTTTGGGGCAAATCGGTTACCATGACCTACTTTGGCCCCGCGTATCTCCGGTTCTCCTGGGGCCACACTAATAAGACTACCATCGTTCGAAAGGGCACATGTAGGGCTATCTACCTAGGGAGTTTGGGGCAAATCGGTTAGCATGACCCGGTCCAAATCCGCCGGACCGCACTTTGGAACGGTGCCGCTCCGCGGCCAAGGCACCTAAAGATCCGCGGATAGGCTCGCGGAGCTCCCAGGACACTTGGCTCTTACCTCTAGGAAGGGCAGGCTCCGCACTTGCACGGCCGAGGAGCGGCAAAACCAAAACCGACATGCCCCCACCCGATGCACCTTCCCGGGGTGACAAAAATTCGAGCCCGGGCTCATTCGAAAGCCAAGTATCTCTAGTTTATGTGTGCCAAAATGTGTCAGGATTGGAGCTACGGCGGGCCCGTGGCCGCGGAACAAAGTGCGCGGAACCGCATGAAAAATCGTCTAAGTGTCAAATGCATTGAAATCGCCATAGGAAATTTCACCGACTTTGCGTCTCTATATCTCGCGTGCCTTTCGGGCTAGAGACTCGTTTCTGGTGTTGTTGCAGAGTCCAAGTCCTCTCCTACGAGCTCACCAAAGGGCATGTGGCTCACTCTTATACCCGGGTCACAGTACCGGGAGAAGTGGACCTCGTCCCGGTGAAAATTTAACATTGGAATCTCCATAGGGAAACTTTAACATGGGAAACGCCATAGGGAATGTGGACCGACTTTGCGGCCCTATATCTCCCGAACCCTTGGGGCTAGAGACTAGCTTTCACCACCCTCGTGGAGCCCCAAGTCTCCTCTACAAAGTGAGTGGCTTTAATTTTGTACGCCACGAAAGGCGGCTGCTCGGTACCGGGCCAAAGTGGACCTTCGCGGCCAAATCTTGACCTACTTTGGCCCCGCGTATCTCCGGTTCTCTTAGGGCCACACTAATAAGACTACCATCGTTCGAAAAGGGCACATATAGGGCTATCTACCCAGGGAGTTTGGGGCAAATCGGTTACCATGACCTACTTTGGCCCCGCGTATCTCCGGTTCTCCTGGGGCCACACTAATAAGACTACCATCGTTCGAAAGGGCACATGTAGGGCTATCTACCTAGGGAGTTTGGGGCAAATCGGTTACCATGACCCGGTCCAAATCCGCCGGACCGCACTTTGGAACGGTGCCGCTCCGCGGCCAAGGCACCTAAAGATCCGCGGATAGGCTCGCGGAGCTCCCAGGACACTTGGCTCTTACCTCTAGGAAGGGCAGGCTCCGCACTTGCACGGCCGAGGAGCGGCAAAACCAAAACCGACATGCCCCCACCCGATGCACCTTCCCGGGGTGACAAAAATTCGAGCCCGGGCTCATTCGAAAGCCAAGTATCTCTAGTTTATGTGTGCCAAAATGTGTCAGGATTGGAGCTACGGCGGGCCCGTGGCCGCGGAACAAAGTGCGCGGAACCGCACTGAAAAATCGTCCTAAGTGTCAAATGCATTGAAATCGCCATAGGAAATTTCACCGACTTTGCGTCTCTATATCTCGCGTGCCTTTCGGGCTAGAGACTCGTTTCTGGTGTTGTTGCAGAGCCCAAGTCCTCCCCTACGAGCTCACCAAAGGGCGTGTGGCTCACTTTTATACCCGGGTCACAGTACCGGGAGAAGTGGACCTCGTCCCGGTGAAAATTTAACATTGGAATCTCCATAGGGAAACTTTAACATGGGAAACGCCATAGGGAATGTGGACCGACTTTGCGGCCCTATATCTCCCGAACCCTTGGGGCTAGAGACTAGCTTTCACCACCCTCGTGGAGCCCCAAGTCTCCTCTACAAAGTGAGTGGCTTTAATTTTGTACGCCACGAAAGGCGGCTGCTCGGTACCGGGCCAAAGTGGACCTTCGCGGCCAAATCTTGACCTACTTTGGCCCCGCGTATCTCCGGTTCTCTTAGGGCCACACTAATAAGACTACCATCGTTCGAAAGAGCACATATAGGGCTATCTACCCAGGGAGTTTGGGGCAAATCGGTTACCATGACCTACTTTGGCCCCGCGTATCTCCGGTTCTCCTGGGGCCACACTAATAAGACTACCATCGTTCGAAAGGGCACATGTAGGGCTATCTACCTAGGGAGTTTGGGGCAAATCGGTTACCATGACCCGGTCCAAATCCGCCGGACCGCACTTTGGAACGGTGCCGCTCCGCGGCCAAGGCACCTAAAGATCCGCGGATAGGCTCGCGGAGCTCCCAGGACACTTGGCTCTTACCTCTAGGAAGGGCAGGCTCCGCACTTGCAACGGCCGAGGAGCGGCAAAACCAAAACCGACATGCCCCCACCCGATGCACCTTCCCGGGGTGACAAAAAATTCGAGCCCGGGCTCATTCGAAAGCCAAGTATCTCTAGTTTATGTGTGCCAAAATGTGTCAGGATTGGAGCTACGGCGGGCCCGTGGCCGCGGAACAAAGTGCGCGGAACCGCGTGAAAAATCGTCTAAGTGTCAAATGCATTGAAATCGCCATAGGAAATTTCACCGACTTTGCGTCTCTATATCTCGCGTGCCTTTCGGGCTAGAGACTCGTTTCTGGTGTTGTTGCAGAGCCCAAGTCCCTCTCCTACGAGCTCACCAAAGGGCGTGTGGCTCACTCTTATACCCGGGTCACAGTACCGGGAGAAGTGGACCTCGTCCCGGTGAAAATTTAACATTGGAATCTCCATAGGGAAACTTTAACATGGGAAACGCCATAGGGAATGTGGACCGACTTTGCGGCCCTATATCTCCCGAACCCTTGGGGCTAGAGACTAGCTTTCACCACCCTCGTGGAGCCCCAAGTCTCCTCTACAAAGTGAGTGGCTTTAATTTTGTACGCCACGAAAGGCGGCTGCTCGGTACCGGGCCAAAGTGGACCTTCGCGGCCAAATCTGACCTACTTTGGCCCCGCGTATCTCCGGTTCTCTTAGGGCCACACTAATAAGACTACCATCGTTCGAAAGAGCACATATAGGGCTATCTACCCAGGGAGTTTGGGGCAAATCGGTTACCATGACCTACTTTGGCCCCGCGTATCTCCGGTTCTCCTGGGGCCACACTAATAAGACTACCATCGTTCGAAAGGGCACATGTAGGGCTATCTACCTAGGGAGTTTGGGGGCAAATCGGTTACCATGACCCGGTCCAAATCCGCCGGACCGCACTTTGGAACGGTGCCGCTCCGCGGCCAAGGCACCTAAAGATCCGCGGATAGGCTCGCGGAGCTCCCAGGACACTTGGCTCTTACCTCTAGGAAGGGCAGGCTCCGCACTTGCACGGCCGAGGAGCGGCAAAACCAAAACCGACATGCCCCCACCCGATGCACCCTCCCGGGGTGACAAAAATTCGAGCCCGGGCTCATTCGAAAGCCAAGTATCTCTAGTTTATGTGTGCCAAAATGTGTCAGGATTGGAGCTACGGCGGGCCCGTGGCCGCGGAACAAAGTGCGCGGAAACCGCATGAAAAATCGTCTAAGTGTCAAATGCATTGAAATCGCCATAGGAAATTTCACCGACTTTGCGTCTCTATATCTCGCGTGCCTTTCGGGCTAGAGACTCGTTTCTGGTGTTGTTGCAGAGCCCAAGTCCTCTCCCTACGAGCTCACCAAAGGGCGTGTGGCTCACTCTTATACCCCGGGTCACAGTACCGGGAGAAGTGGACCTCGTCCCGGTGAAAATTTAACATTGGAATCTCCATAGGGAAACTTTAACATGGGAAACGCCATAGGGAATGTGGACCGACTTTGCGGCCCTATATCTCCCGAACCCTTGGGGCTAGAGACTAGCTTTCACCACCCTCGTGGAGCCCCAAGTCTCCTCTACAAAGTGAGTGGCTTTAATTTTGTACGCCACGAAAGGCGGCTGCTCGGTACCGGGCCAAAGTGGACCTTCGCGGCCAAATCTTGACCTACTTTGGCCCCGCGTATCTCCGGTTCTCTTAGGGCCACACTAATAAGACTACCATCGTTCGAAAAGGCAAATATAGGGCTATCTACCCAGGGAGTTTGGGGCAAATCGGTTACCATGACCTACTTTGGCCCCGCGTATCTCCGGTTCTCCTGGGGCCACACTAATAAGACTACCATCGTTCGAAAGGGCACATGTAGGGCTATCTACCTAGGGAGTTTGGGGCAAATCGGTTACCATGACCCGATCCAAATCCGCCGGACCGCACTTTGGAACGGTGCCGCTTCGCGGCCAAGGCACCTAAAGCTCCGCGGATAGGCTTGCGGAGCTCCCAGGACACTTGGCTCTTACCTCTAGGAAGGGCAGGCTCCGCACTTGCACGGCCGAGGAGCGGCAAAACCAAAACCGACATGCCCCCACCCGATGCACCTTCCCGGGGTGACAAAAATTCGAGCCCGGGCTCATTCGAAAGCCAAGTATCTCTAGTTTATGTGTGCCAAAATGTGTCAGGATTGGAGCTACGGCGGGCCCGTGGCCGCGGAACAAAGTGCGCGGAACCGCATGAAAAATCGTCTAAGTGTCAAATGCATTGAAATCGCCATAGGAAATTTCACCGACTTTGCGTCTCTATATCTCGCGTGCCTTTCGGGCTAGAGACTCGTTTCTGGTGTTGTTGCAGAGCCCAAGTCCTCCCCTACGAGCTCACCAAAGGGCGTGTGGCTCACTCTTATACCCGGGTCACAGTACCGGGAGAAGTGGACCTCGTCCCGGTGAAAATTTAACATTGGAATCTCCATAGGGAAACTTTAACATGGGAAACGCCATAGGGAATGTGGACCGACTTTGCGGCCCTATATCTCCCGAACCCTTGGGGCTAGAGACTAGCTTTCACCACCCTCGTGGAGCCCCAAGTCTCCTCTACAAAGTGAGTGGCTTTAATTTTGTACGCCACGAAAGGCGGCTGCTCGGTACCGGGCCAAAGTGGACCTTCGCGGCCAAATCTTGACCTACTTTGGCCCCGCGTATCTCCGGTTCTCTTAGGGCCACACTAATAAGACTACCATCGTTCGAAAGGGCACATATAGGGCTATCTACCCAGGGAGTTTGGGGCAAATCGGTTACCATGACCTACTTTGGCCCCGCGTATCTCCGGTTCTCCTGGGGCCACACTAATAAGACTACCATCGTTCGAAAGGGCACATGTAGGGCTATCTACCTAGGGAGTTTGGGG